>NW_027271021.1:1645000-1920000 GCF_040938485.1 Diadema antillarum | reverse complement strand
TGTCCCTACCTACGATATTCTTGTTTGTGTTGCTGTGTCTTCCATTTTCGTCTAGCGACGAAGCCCGTATCGTTGACAGTCTGTGACTGGCTGCTCACAGCTGCTGTTTATCCCCTGCGCCGCCCTTCATTGCTATGCACTGTGCTGTTCGGCCTCCACTGTACTCGCCTGTATTGACTGAACCTGTACACTGTACTCACTTGGTCATAGACGATAGGGGGTCTGTTGAGTGTTTTCAAGTTCTCTTTCTCATTTCTTTTACCTGAGCGATGTTGAACTAAGAACGTAGATAATGCTATCTATTAAACTTGACAGAAAAACAAAGGTTCCACTAGCTCAAAATGTATTCATTTATGGCAATCTAAAATAAGTCTAGCGTTAGATTCTATGTTCTAATCTAGGTTTAATTCCTAATCAATCTAACGTTAACGTTAGACCTATTTCTAACGTTTGACTTACTAAGATCGCATTTTTTCGAGGCTCACCCTCAGTTTACTGAATGGCAATTCAGGGCTTTAAGCCTAGGCTTAATAATTAGGGCCACACACAGTCACAGTTTTTGACCTGATAAAGAGACTGTAAAACAACCCTAGAACCTATTTATATTTTTGCTTAATGAATGTTACAGACCCATGTTACGTATTGTTTTTCAGCATCTTCATGATGTCATTTCGATGCCACTTTGGCCATAGGAAACTAGACTAATTATTGCAATAAACATTGGACAGTGCACCAGTCCAAGACTGGCTTGCTGCTCGCTGTATGTACGTGTGTATGCCAGGCAGAGGTGCACGTTCTGCTGAAAGTAGCCAGCGAATACTGATGATGAATTGTCACCATCGGGATTAACCGCACCAGCGACCCCAACCTGTACCGAGTAGATTTCTAGGGTGGCATGGCAGCCCTATCTATGGCTATCGCAGAAACACCTGATATATGGCGTAGCATTTTGGTGATCAGAGACAGGGTTTTACACTGAAATTCGTGGCCATGCTGTTAGCAGAGCCGCCGAAGTCGATTTACAATATCTGTTTTAAGAGCCCAGTGAAAGATTTTATCCGAGATTTTAGTCCTTCCGCACTTCGTATCGTAGTACAGCTTACACAGCGCATGCACTAACACTAGTAGCCTTGCTGTTGATCGGGTATGGATAAAACGTAGCACATATTACAATACACAATGTATGCGTGTGAAAAAAAAAAAAACAGGACGGCGAGCTGGGAACTGAAATGAATATTCATGAGGCGTGACAAATTATACCTCATGCATTCTACAATAGAATGGATGCTGGGCGGTGATTGTATGCTTATCTATTTCGTTTCGATGACAATTTATCTTGTTTTCGGAGGTAATGGTGAGGGATACATAGGCGCCTCTAATATTCAACAATATGGTATTATTACTATTACAACATGTGGCTTTTCGTTGCGAATCCAAGTGTCGTTTTGAACGGTGAGTTGTTTACAGAATTGCAAGCGTCGCAGTGCACTTGATTACTTCACTAAATTGCATACACGTCATCGGGGCGCTGTTACTGGTTACAGCGCCCCCGCGCCGGGGTTACATCGGGATATGCTGGCTTTCTGTAACAGGTTTGCTTTTTTGGGCTGAGTGGCCACAGCCCCATTGCTAGAAACTTGACATGGCTGGAACTTAATATCAATCACAAGTACTGGAGTAGGCTTATTGCCTGAAACTTTGTGTTTGGTCAGAATCATACCCAATTCAAGTTGCATTTGATTCATCAAAGTTGTGTTTGTGCTTACAAATTCAAATGTCCTTTCTGCAACGGACTTGCGTTTAAACTCAAAGTTGCGTACAAATACAATTTGCGGGACTTCCGTTTGATTATATGAGTTTCTTGCAACTGGGCCCAGGCCAGGAGCATGAGATGCCAGCTTTTCGTCAGTGGCTGGCTAACTTCAGCAGATGATGTGCGTACACTCTAGGCATAGGTTCTATGTACTGTATACGCCATATATTTCGCGAGTCTAAATTTTCGCGAATCAGGAATTCAGGATTTCGCGAGTGGTTAAATTCGCGATCGTGGAGTCCTGTACTGAACGGAAAAGAGTACCCGCGTACGTCACATTCACATTGGGGATCAGAGTCGATATTTTCGTGTGTCTTTAATTTCGCCAATAGCACCTGACTCGTGAAATTCGCGTAATATTTTGCGTATACAATGTATCTCCAGATGGAGGTGTGAGTGAGTAGTGCATTGGTTACTAATACTATGTGACTTTTGTAGGCATCCAACAATATTTATGGCAATAATTTGACTATTGGTTGTCGAATGTGGTTCGCGATGGCATTGTTGAGGAGCTGGAACATGTCAAAATACTTTTCTGTAACTTTAAATATCAATAAGTAGGCCTATCGAAGACAGGTCAAAATAAGTTCATGGCCCCTAATCCCCTGAATTGCCCATGTCCAGATGTAAACAATGTACAGACTGTAAGCCTAAGTAGGGAAAGGAAATACTTTGCTCTCCTACCAGCAGATTAACAGTTACACTTTCTCATTATGATTATTAAGATGCTTGAAAGTTTACTTTGCGTACTTGAGTAGTACAGAATCTTGTGTAAATCATCAGTCTACTTTATTTTGAATGAATCTTGAATTGCACAGTTGAAATTCATCTGGATTTACTGTACTTAAGATGTTTTCAAGACTGACAAAAGAGTGATAGGTTCTACTAAGAGGAGTGAGTTGATCCAGTCTTTGACTCATGAACACTTCGTACTGTGAATGATGTGAATAGACTGAGTAACACTGAGTGTTCAGAGATGTTTAACAGTGATCAGTCTATCATCAAGTGAGGTACCGGTAAATATGAATCTGTCACATTTATTCGTGGCTTATAGATTTTTAATGGGTGCTTTCCATGGCTTTAAAATGCGTAAGAGATGAGATCTATTAATAGAGTCTATATCACTGTAAACACACAAATTTTCGCGGTGCATTAATTTTTGTGCATTTTGCGCTACTTTTGGCTGGTGCGAATTCTAAAACCCGCGAAAATATCTTCACAATTTTCTCTGCACATTTTAGATAGATTGACAATCGTGCAGCGGGAATTCAATAACCCGCGAATATGTTTTAGAGCCACTTAGCGCGAAAAATTAACCGCCCGAGAATATGGACGTTTACAGTATTGGTTTGCATGACTGACCTGAATTCATTGCAGAGATCAGAGTGGTAGCTGCTTCATGTAGCAATGTCTTGTGGAGTATGTATGTCTGGGGAAAGTGTTTGGTTTACCTGTCAATAAGATTGATTCTTGCAAGTATAAGCTTTACATGAAGATTGAACCCTTAGTTCTAACCAAACCTTCATATCATATGCAGACATAACCCTACATAGTTGGTGCAGGAGATTATTATTATTATTAGATATTATTACTGCCAATTCACCTCCACTGATATGAGTCTGAGTTTCTTTTCCTTGTTAGCGGTGGAGGTGTCATGTAAAGTGTTAAATATAGTCCATGTGACTATTGAAGTTCTATGGTTGATGCTACTGATGTGGAAAATTGTGAATTTTCCAATAACCGGAGGGCCAAACCCCAAAAAGTCGCTTATTTAACGAGTGAGTCGCACTCTCTCTACAAACTAAGTAGACCATGCTTATTTTCAAGTTTTTATTGTAACAAACAACATTCCACTGGTCTACCTCAAAAAATTTGTTGCGAAAGCCTCCAAATCCAAGATGGCGTCCAAGATGGCCGCCATATTTACTGAATTTGTTATTTGAAAGATAGAATTTGATTGAAAGATCAGATTTCAACAAATGTGATGTCATATGAAAGAGAATAAAATTTTCTACAAGTTGATACCATTTTTGTGGGTTATTGTGATAAGTGGATTGAGATTTTAAGGAAAAAACACTCATTTTTTGATATTTTTCTGAAAAAGGGAAAATCATGAAAATGCTTGATTCAGCATAAATCAGAGAAAGACTGAAGGATTATCTTAAAACGTTTCAAGAATTTTGTTTGACATATCATTAATATTTGGAGAAAATTAGGGGTCAGTACCGATTTTGGTTCAGGAGTTATAATGTCTCAAACTTGAAAACTCACTATGTAAAAATGGCCACTTTAGTTGTGACAATACCTTGTTGGTCGTAAAAAGAGCCTGCGCGCGCCAAGACTACTACACGCACCACTGACACTGGCGCTGTAGCAGTGCCAGTGGTGCGTGTAGTAGTCTTGGCAAACGCAGACATTTTCTTTGACAAACAAGGGTTTGTGCCTGCAAACTAACTTTTCATATCAAGTGGTAGCTCAGGTGACGCTGATTGCTATTATTTCAAAGTAGATTGTTCTGAAGCAGATGAGATGAAGCAAAAATATCTTTCAAATAGAGGTAGAAGCTTGAAACAACCTTGCTATAGAAAGTTTAAAACAAAATCTGGA
Organism: Diadema antillarum; assembly: GCF_040938485.1. NCBI lineage: Eukaryota > Metazoa > Echinodermata > Echinoidea > Diadematoida > Diadematidae > Diadema > Diadema antillarum. The sequence goes on along the minus strand of NW_027271021.1, from coordinate 1,915,580 downwards.
TCAATCACTCAAAAAATTCAAGATTGCAGGCCATCAAAGCTGGCATAGTGTATTGCGCCAAAGTAAATGTATCATTTCGATTTTGATACAATTTTGTCTGTTTTGCTGTCTATTTATATGGTTTTTATATATTCTGAACATTTTAATGCTATTTCAAACCATCTTAGGTTTTTACGGAGACATTTTTTTCAGAATGCATCATGAATATTTCGCTAAAAAGTTTTAAAAAATGAAATTAAAAATGTTTATGAAAACCATGCAGAAATTAACATCTTTCCCATATAATCAATATTTGGAGAAAATTAGAGGTCAGTATTGTATTTGGTTCAGGAGTTATAATGTCTCAAACTTGAAATCCCATTTTACATAATATGCATTTACACGCATCTGTTCCCAAAGACGTCACAGAGGGTCAAATCCAAGATCGTGCTTACTTTTCGAGTTCCACTCTCTCTATAAACAAAACCATACGTAATATTAAGCATACTAAGCAATGTTCCGTAAGTACACCTCAATAGATTTGTTGCAAAAACCTCCAAAGTACAGATGCGGTCCAATAGGGCCGCCATTTTTATTGAAATTGACATTTCAAACATACAATTTGATAGAGACATTGGATTGCAACACATTTGATGTCATATGAAGGAGAGTAAAACTTCCTAAAAGTTGATACCACTTTAGCTGTGTATTGTGATAGATTGGGGGGGGGGGGGGATCCATATTTTTATATTGTTTTGAAAAAAGGAAGAAATGTGAAAATGCATGATTTAGTATTTATCAAAGAAGAACTGAAGAATTATTTTGAAACCTGCGATTAAGATTGAGATTTACTGAGATTGAGACGTAATTCATATTTCTGGAATTACAGGCAATATCATACACTATTGATAAGTTAACGTCTAAAACTTGAAAAAATTACATTTATGCATTATAAATTTTGCATACAATGTGTTTACATGGTCACATGTAATACTGTAACGGTCTAGTGACTTGCAAGTACCTGCAAACTAACTTTTCATGCCAAGTGGTAGGTGACGCTGATCGCTATTACTGTAGCATTTCATCATAGTAGATTGTTCTGAGGCAGATAAAATTGAACAGAAAGTATTTTCCAAAAAGAGATAGGAGCTTGGAATTTGGCACAAATTTTGCCAATGTGTAATATTTAGCGATAAAAATAGTATCCACACAAAATTCAAGATGGCGGTAATTAATCGAGGTTGTCGTTCAAGGCATTATTTACCATTAGTGCACGTAAAACAAAAACCCAGCTTTACTTAATTCCTCAAACTAGTTCTAAACTGTGAGTTAGGGATAGAACAACTAATGTACAAACTGAAATCAGTATAATCAATGCTAAATATTGTTAGATATACTAAATAGATCTGATAAGAATGTTTTTTTTATATACTAAATTGTCAACAGTTATGGCTATGGTTTCTTGAAAAGCAATGGTGATATCTCCGTATGTTTTAGGCTTTAATGGTAGAATACCTTTAGTGTGTTGCGTCAAAGTTAAATCTCAACTTATAACTTATAATTTGATATATTTTTTTAATCTTCTTATATTGCTGTCTATTACATGTTCCTATACATCCGAACGATATTGTGCTAGTGTAAACCATATTGAGGGTCTTTTTTTTTGGGGGGGGGGGGGGTGGAGCTCATTCCAGTGTTAGGGTAAGGCCCAATCTTTGATAAAAAAGAAATGCTTCTGTATCAAAGATATGCTTTTTAACTTGTATGTTACTCTGCTGTTGTAGAAACGCCTGAATGATGATGGTATATGTGTAATAATGTCTGATTCGTAGATGTCCTTGAAAGCCCTTCTGATCCGAACCCCCCCCCCCCCCCCCAAAAAAAAAAAAAAAAAATCCGACATGGCGGCAATTTCTCAACTTTGTTGTGCGAAATGTGTTGTGCGAAATTACTTTTCAGTATATTGTTCGAATAAAATTGTCCAAATTGATTATTCGTGCTGTATATTCACATTTCCAAAAATGCATGCTGAAACTGTATTTTCTGTTACCAGATTTTTCTTACATTGTTTTTAGGCTGATTTCATGTGGGTTATAGTGTCACAATTGATCTGAGCTTATGCCCTTGGTAGATGCTTTCCCATATTAGATATCAGGATCACTCGAGAGTGAAAATGTTCATTTTCATTCATTTTAGAGTGACCTCGGGGATCACTCGAAGAGTGACAAGTGATCCCTAAGGCAGGGCTCGACACTAACGGTGGTCCGGTGGCCCGGGGCCACCAAAAACGCACGTCGGGCCACCAAAATGTCAGAAATGAAGAACATAGGTGGCCTGATCGGGCCACCAAAAAAGATCGGATATTTGCCTTTGGGCCACCAAAAATAAAAGTTAGTGTGGAGCCCTGCCTATTAAGGTCACTCTAAAATGAGTGAAAATGAACATTTTCACTAAAAGTCACTCCAATTTCACTCTAAATTCACCGTTTTCTTGTTATTCACTCCTCACATCAAAAGCAAAAACTTCCACTCGATTTGGGTTTTTTTTTTCTTTTTCGGAGAGTAGAATATCACTGGTTCTAAAAATGTGTCCATAAAAACCTAAGACGGTTTAAGATAGCACAACAGACAAAATTGTATCAAAAACGAAATAATACATTTACTTTGGCGCAATTTTATACACTATGTCAGCTTTGATGGCCTGCAATCTTGAATTTTTTGAGTGATTGATCCAGATTTTGTTTTAAACTTTCTATAGCAAGGTTGTTTCAAGCTTCTACCTCTATTTGAAAGATATTTTTGCTTCATCTCATCTGCTTCAGAACAATCTACTTTGAAATGATAGCAATCAGCGTCACCTGAGCTACCACTTGATATGAAAAGTTAGTTTGCAGGCACAAACCCTTGTTTGTCAAAGAAAATGTCTGCGTTTGCCAAGACTACTACACGCACCACTGGCACTGCTACAAGCGCCAGTGTCAGTGGTGCGTGTAGTAGTCTTAGCGCGCGCAGGCTCTTTTTACGACCAACAAGGTATTGTCACAACTAAAGTGGCCATTTTTACATAGTGAGTTTTCAAGTTTGAGACATTATAACTCCTGAACCAAAAACGGTACTGACCCCTAATTTTCTCCAAATATTAATGATATGTCAAACAAAATTCTTGAAACATTTTAAGATAATCCTTCAGTCTTTCTCTGATTTATGCTGAATCAAGCATTTTCATGATTTTTCCCTTTTTCAGAAAAATATCAAAAAAATGAGTGTTTTTTCCTTAAAATCTCAATCCACTTATCACAATAACCCACAAAAATGGTATCAACTTGTAGAAAATTTTATTCTCTTTCATATGACATCACATTTGTTGAAATCTGATCTTTCAATCAAATTCTATCTTTCAAATAACAAATTCAGTAAATATGGCGGCCATCTTGGACGCCATCTTGGATTTGGAGGCTTTCGCAACAAATTTTTTGAGGTAGACCAGTGGAATATTGTTTGTTACAATAAAAACTTGAAAATAAGCATGGTCTACTTAGTTTGTAGAGAGAGTGCAACTCGACCTCTGTTTTTAGCTTTTGGCCCCCCGGTTACAAGTACTTTGAGTTAATTATTGAGAATATCTAGTTCTTATGAATAAAAAAATTACACTACCACCACCATCATTAAAAACAAGGAAAAAGGGGAGAAGAAAGGAATATAAGTACAGTATTTCGCAAAGTAGTTGAAGTCTCTGTTACAAATTCTGTAGGATAATTCATAATGCCTGTTTTAAAAAGCGTGGATTCGTTTGAATAGCTGGACCACACAATACAGTTGAACCTCTATTATCCGGCCTCCCTTTATCCGGATCTCTCTATTATCCGGACGCAATCTCGCCGTGATTTTTTTTTTTTTTAATAGTCACTGGAAAGAAAGGGGGATTCCCAACTCCTTGAGAACTCCTACCCAAACACATATGAATTACATATTACTTCCAATATGATTAACATACATTGCATCAAATTTCCTTCCAAATTGCTTACCTTCAGACAGTTCAACATCCCGAAACATCCCCAAATGTAACAATAAAAAGGTTGCAGTATACACATTACTACATGTGGTACTACAATGGGCTACATCAGTACATGTGTATGTATATGTACATGTATAAAGCATTGAGTCTCCCGTATCCGGCCAAATCCCTTATCCGGATGAGCCCCGGTCCCGACTTGTCCGGATACGAGAGGTTCAACTGTATTAGTTGAGGAACAGTAAGTATCTGGAGATCTTCTTGCATAGATCACCTTGAAATGATTTTCATGAAATGTTATGATGAAAGTGAAAGGAAAAGTGCAAGAAGCTATGAGGTCAGCTTATCCTTTCTTTTTTAAAATTTCACTGGAGCCACAATATTATTTTCTTGTTTAATTGCATGTAATTTGAGCTGTGTTCCAAACTCTCTTTTCACTTTCGACAGGGATGGAGCTCAGGGTTGGAAATAAGTATCGCCTTGGTCGCAAGATCGGTAGCGGCTCTTTTGGGGATATCTACCTAGGTGAGTGCCCTTGAGTTGAGAAAGCTTTGTGATAGGTGATAGTTTGCAGGACTCTCCTTATCTAGTTTAATTGAAGTATTTTTGAATGTGTGATTGTGCTGATGTGAGAAAGGGTGTTTTGGTATAGAGTGAATACTGCAGACGGGAGGGGAATCTTTCGAGATGAAGGGGACATTAGTGTGTCACCTTCACACGAGTACTTTCCAGAAGATTGGCAAGGGGCTCTTGTGAGAATGTCCATCCAAGTTAATCTTCATGATTGATAAGATGGTGTTGAATGAGAGAGAAGGAGAAAAGAAGAGAAATAGAGTGTGAGGCTATTCTCACAGACACATAGTAAAAACATGTTACCATTACCAAGTAAAGCCCCTTGTTACTGAAAGTATCAACTGTTAAGAAGATGTTAATGAGGAAGCACTTTAGCTTCATTCTGTGTGTTGTGTGTTCAGTTTGTTTCCCAGTTGCGAGTTTACCACATTTTTTTTTTTTTTTTTTAGTGTTTGTTTGGTTCTGTGTAACATTAAACATTGAATTTTTTTTAGGACTGAAACTGAAACTTGTAATAGATATTTATGACCGTCAGTATTAGAAGTTATTCTTACTGTGGGTCTTACATGGAGAAGAATGCGTAGGAGAAGGTGAACAGACTTTTAAAAAATATGTGTGATACAGATCAAACGTAGACATGCAACAATCATCAATTGTGATACCAGTATATTCCAAATGAAATTGATGGCACCATGCATACTGTGCACATAGTTTGCAATATGCACTAATCATTGTCAGTGGGTATATCCCAGGTTGTACTTCGTGTGGGAAGGAGCCTACATTTTAGGTACTGATATGCTTGTGCAGTACACACAATGCGTGTGACTTGCTGTGTGTGCTTCACAATCGATAAGTAAAAATGAATCATTGTCTTTTGAGGAAGAAAAAAGATTGGGTCAGAATTGTCTATTTGCATGAAACATTTTAGATTTTTGAGAATGTCATTTTTGATGTAGTTCAGGTGATAAGTTTATAATACTACTTCCAATTACATTCATTTATGCAGAGAATATTATCTTCCCTGAAGTTAATTAATTGCATGAAAAGCCTAGTATCATTAACTCGATGGATGCCATTAAGACACAAAGGAAAATTCCTTTTTTATTAGAAATATACCTAACTGGCAAATATTGATGTTTTTTTTTTTTTTTGCGTTTCACGCATGGAATTAGGTTAATACATTCTGTATGGATTTGAAGCATTCTCCTACCACTCCAATTTAATTATTTTTGCTTCGTGCAAAAATTCTGAATATCTGCGAGGTGAATGTATTCCCTCACCTGCAATGACTTGGAATGAAAAAACACAGCCACAATTTCACAGGGTTAGTCATCCCATAATCACCTCTGAGTCTGTTGTCACAGGGTAATTCATCCCCAAAATTCCCTCCTGTGAGCTATATCTGAATCACAAGGACCACAAGCAAATTGCGTATATATTCATAGGCAAGCATTGTGACTCAATCGGTGCCCCCAATACAGTCTTCCGCTGGATGCTAGAGGTGATTAAGCCTGGAGTATGTCAACAAAAGTCAGCTTTGTGTTCAGATCAGGCGCACAGTTCAGTCCCGGTAGCCCGGCCCCAGGTGATTGCTGATAGCCACTTAGCATCACGACAGTTCACTGCTGTGTGATTCTTTGAGCTAAGCAAACAGCAAGCATATCATCAACTGTCTCTGTCCCAATGTTTGCCGTGATGAATGAGAAACAATCATTCGTGATTGAATTACAAAGGGCAAAGCTTTGTTGGCTGTAGAAGAAATAACAAAAAGGAGTGTATGCTTGTCAATGTATGATTGTATGATATCAGGTTGTGTATCAGTTTTTTTTTTCCTGCAAGAATAACATTGTAATGATGATTCAAATGCACTGTCGTAGGTCAGCAAACTATGGAAGGGTCTGATGTTATACAAGTACATGTCTTATTCGTACTCATAATGTCACATTATTATGTTATGGCAGGTAACTAGTATGCCGTTGTTTTGACAATGAATTGATATTACTTTATTTATTCATTTTTTTTTTTTTTTTAAACAGCCTGGTCAGTATATTCATGATAGAAAATTTAGGAACTCTGAGTGTCTAGTCATTTTATACAGCTCTTTTGACATTATTACACATGGTCTCTAGATGATAATGATTCCAAATTGCTCACTGACACACACACCCAACCACACAGTATGAGTACAACACAACAGCCAATTGATTCTGTAACAGTCTATTCGAAAACAATGATCTTGAAGCCATGTCAGTGCAGTTAAGCTCCCGAAGCTTGCAGTGAATACGTGGTATGTGCTGTGAGTCGTGAAATCACCCCACTGAAGAGTGCATTGCTTCCTAGGCTTGGCATAAAAGTGATTTTTACTGTACATTATTATCATTTCTTGTCAACGTTAATGCTGTATGTCAATGTAAGTCAAGGACTTGTTTGATAACAACCTAAACACACAAGCTCTTAGTCCCTGGCTTTCTGTGACACTAATTCTATTGTCCCAATGCATTCCCTGCTGTAATCATATTCTCACGAACAGCCCTGTAAGTAGCTTAGTGATGGTATTAAGGAGATCATGTGGAATTTAAATGAGAATCAGGGATGTATTGACAGAGAACAGAGGAAATGAAGCCAGTGCTTAAGCCCTTTGTATTGGTAATCCACTTGAACTGTGTCAGTCTATGGCTAGGATTTAACAAAGCAAATTGCTACAGTGTATGTAGAATGTATTGTGGAACTTTGAAACTTGATGAAATAAACCCAGTGGGCAATATTGTTAGTTTGACTGAATTTCTGTGTTCAAAGGCATAGTGTGCTAATAGCCTATTATGAATAAGACTAAGAGAGAGATTTTTAAACTCGTTTTTTTTTTTTTTAAAGTTTTCTACACTGATGCCATGCCATATTTAAAGGGAGTAACCAGAAAGGGAAAGAGCTGGAGAGATACAGACAGAGGAAGAGAGAAGGATTGGGAGGGGTGGGGGGGGGGGGGGGGTACAATGTTCTATAAAATGCAGTGCAGCATATTGGCTCAGAGCTAAAAGTGAAGTTTTGCTCATTCCCAAAAATCTGTTGTAATGAGAAACAACAATATGCCCTGTGATTTGTGTGTGTGTGTGAGACCTGGGTATGATTTTTTAAAATTTATTTTGTTAGGTCATCCAGCAGAGGCATGGCCGCATAGGAATTTTTGGCCTTTCCAATATTGATCATCTTTCATCTTTTAGAGAGGCCCAGGGAGCTAGCTCTATATCATATTGAAAGATACTTCTCAGAGATCCCATCCTGTGTAGAATTTTATTATTAGATTAACAGCATTCTAACTGACAGCTCATAAAAGTACTGGTAGGAGCCATGTTTAAATGCAATAATTTCAGAAACATACGACCATATTCATGCCAACTCCTCATATGATCCATTGTGACAGTACAGAAGGGGGGTTAAAGGTCATTGTCAAGTCCACAAACAGCGTACAGTGTGGGTAATACACTGCATGACAAAATGCAGGCAGACCTATTGTATATGAAAGGTGATATCCTATGACATTACTGTGGAGGATTTTGAAGAAAAAAGAGCAGAATGGAGTTCTATTCAATTTCAACACATGTTGTAACATCATGGCATGGCAGAAGACTCAGGGTACCATTTGTAGTCAGGCAGGGCATATCCAATATGATTTGGACACTATGCTTCCATGTTGCCCACCAGTAACTTCAAGTATGTGCTTTGCAATTCTAGTGAATGTAATCCCAGCAATGGGATTGTGCTGAGTGAACAAGCAAGTTACCTTTGCTACACATACTCTGCATTTTCTTTCTTTTTGTTTTTTGCAGCTCAGTTATGTATTATGGAAATGTTGATGGATGAAATACGCTGATAATAAGTCGATATTTAGAAGTTAAGGAATAGTTGAATATTATTTCACTATGATTTACTCCTTGATGGTCTAGTCAATTGTTGCTTTTACAATGTATGCTTTAGTGGTTTGTATTTATGATTTTTTTCCTTGATAGCAATAATGTGTGTGAACAGTGATTGGACAAGGGCATTAAAATGTGACACAATTCATAAGATTACCCCCATAGTCTTGCTAAATGAGCAAGCTGCCCCACCTTTGATGCAGTCTTCATGCTGTGCATTGACCATGTTCAAGCTGCGCATTCCATTTTATGCTGTGACCATTTGTGTATAAACATACATACACGGACAGTGGACAAGTGAAGATGTAGCAGAATTTTTAGGGACTATTTCCAAGTTTCAGTTTCTTCTCATTACATTACCAAAAATAGATACAATGGCATGAATAAATGAATGCAATAAAGTTGCAAATTTTTGCTCAAGAGTATTAAAATAAGATTTTGAACACTTGCGGAGACAAGTGTCGGGACGCCATCAAAAAGAGGAAGTTTTTGTGATCATCGAGAACATCACACTGGCTGCAAGATTCCTCGTCTGAATTTCCCCGCCTTGTTGAGATGTACCTCGGTGCGACCATATGTGGCATTGCTGACATCGTAGATCAACCTTTTGTACATGGCAATCAGCTATATATTTTGTTGCATGAGAAATAAGAATGACAAGTTTTCTCTGTCTGTCCCGTCTTGCTGCCATGGCGCTTGTTGATCATTCCATTCATTGCCAAATTGCTGAAGTCAGAGTAACATGGTGGAGCGATGCATCTCCAGGAGTGGCACTTAATGAACAAGTTCCCATTGCTCGTTGTCATGAGGCATTACTTGCTACTGTTCTTGGAGAGATGAGTTCCCCGCCTTTTCATTTTCATCCTCTCTCTTCTTTTTTTGCTGACAACCCCCCCCCCCTCCACTCCAACTGCCACAAAACCCCAATCAGTATTACAGCTTGGGAGTCATATTATGCATCGTCTGTAATTGCGCACTGTAAAGCCAGAAAGTTTCATGTGCATGAAACTTGTGTGAATTTTATGAGGAGCCTGAATTCACAAAAACAAAATGCATATGAGTGTGTGAAATTTTTTCTCTACACAGTTCCAAAAGTTTCATGCCGTGAAAATGGTTGCTGGCTCAAATTCGCGAAAGTTTAATGCCATCAGTGTTTCTGGTTTTATGTAGTATATTGTGTTGCTTACACTATCATTAATTTCATGAGTTATAGGCATAGGCCTATATTGACAGTTAAATACCCATTATCCATTTGCAGAATGCCAATAGCGATTTGATCTCCAGTAAGATCTTGTCCAGGCATGTCTGCATTAAAACCTGATGCAGAAATTCTACATGGCTGAGTTTTCACAGAACTGAGTAGAATAAAACTCAGAGAAAACAACAAACAAATCAAAACCAGGAAGATCAATACACGGAGATATTCCATCTTGTTATAATGATTGCTTGAGTGGACTGGTGCCATGACCCCATTATACCAGCTGTCAATTAAATAGTAACCCCTGTGGTAATCATATTAATGTACACCAGCATAGTCATGTTTTCATTTCATTAGGATCTGAGGTTATAGCAGAACTTTCAAAACATCTGTTCATATCATCCACTTCCAATTTCATGCTTACTGTGTCAAAGATGTGGTATTGTCATTTTAGATTGTAATTCACCCCCTTCAATTACTTGCTATTAAGTTGCTGACTGATATACATAAAAAGCAAATTTTGCAGAAGCACTTTTTAAGGTTGTAGAAATATTTTGGATTTGACATAAGAAATAAGCGAGAGTTCAGACATGTCAAAGAGAAATTGTAATCATGTTACATGAATGAGCTTTATTTTGTGAACTGAAGCAGCTCAAACAATATTTCAAAGGGCTAGCATACTCATAGTTTTCTACAGAATTTTTTTCAAGGGAAACATGAATTTGTGTTTTGCTAAATGGTTGGTACAAAAGTGGGAACTTGCTAAATGCTGTTTATATTCATAAAAAGAAACAACAAAAGTGAACTGCATATAGTTGAGTCCTGTTGTCAAAAGCAGAAACCATGGTAACAGTCACTGAAACATACTCTCTTCAAAGGGCATATATTTTGATAAATGCATCTTATTCACTTGAACACAGCATCACTAGGCCATGCATTGATGTCCATTCAAACAACCACATAACTTGTTTTTGTATGCTGGGCACAAGCATGAAAAATTCAATTTTGCTACTGTATCCGTGCATACCAGTATCTTCTGAAAGGTTGGGTATATTGATGTTGAGAAGATGTGTTTTACATTATTTTGTTGACCAGATTCTTATTCTCTGTCAGAGTGTACCTACCTCGCACTTTGTTTACGTTCGTGTGCACAAGATGTGTACAATGACTATTAAAGCTTGAATAACATTGGTCTATTACAGCCTTTTGTGTGTCAGATGTAGTGCAGAAGAAAACAGACTTGATGTGCTCTTGTCTTTAGAACAGTATCACAGACTGGTAGAGATGCCAGAATCATTTTAGAAAAGCAACACAATTTTCAACTTTCTCATATCTTTCAGGTATTCTACTTTAGAAATGTTCATTCTTGTGTTGTTTTGTGCACTATGAATACAAAAAAAAAGATTTAAAATCTGAACAAGTTATGGTACCTAGAAGCCTTGGCTCTCGCAAAATTCGCGAAATTAAAATGCACACAAACATTAGTCGTTTTACAGTAAGAGTAGCCTATGGACAGACATATAAAAGGCAAGTAGCAGGCCCTATGTATAAGTACCTTCACCAAGGAGGTTATGTTTTCAAAGGTGTTTATATTTATTTGTTCGTCTGTTTTGTCTGTTTGCAAAATAACTTTAAAAAAAACCTTCTGGATGGATTTGGATGAAATTTTCAGGAAAAATTTGTCTGTAGTGACATGAGGAACAGATGATCAATTGTTGGTAGTGATCCGGATCACCATCTGGATCATTTTTTTTTTAAAGGATTCTTCAGTATTAGTATGGTACATCATGGAGTGCTAAATGACACGCTTGGGACTCTCACAGCTATTGCGCTGTTGGCTAGAAAGTACTGTGGAGGCAGCAATGGCTGGTCAGTAGTGAGGGTACGTTTTGATGGTCAAGGAATCTGATTATGCAGATGATATGAATGTAGGACTGTGATATGCATGTAGGGTAGAAATCAGAATGTAGTTGGAAGTGAGCTACTTGATAGAGGTCTGCACTCTCAGAGTGTTTTTCTAGTTGATATTAAAAACGCTGTCATATCTGTAAAGCGCTTTGCCTGTCTTTAGTATGTTTCTTACATCAATGAGCATTAAAGTAACTTTAATTCAGGCATGCAGGTGTCGTATTGTAGGCTTGGTGTATTGCTAGAAGAAAACATGGGATGTCAAGTTCTCAATTTATGTCTATGTTCAACTGACAATGAGTGCAGTAAATCAGATGACCAGAGTGGTAGAAATGTTTGGGTTTCAGTCAATGTCCATTCAGACTCACTCTTTCCATATCAGTATTTTCTGTTGTCTGCCTTGTCACCATTATAGAATATGTTGAAACTCTGCAATGCAGCTTGTAATGCAAATCTGAAGTTATTTCAATTATAGCATACTCAATCTGTATGAGATTTATGTATGACATAGCCATTTTCAAGATAAAAGAATTCAACGTGATATTCAGTTGTGAAAGAGCCTACAGAGAGACTACTTAAACATATGCCACATTTAAAGTTTATGTTCCTTTATGATTGTATGAGAGACAGTTCAAGTGATGTATTCTTGATACATAATATTCAGTGTGTCTGATCTGAATCTGCACTGTTATCACTATGTTGTGGCCATTCTGTATATGTACTCGTGATATATTACTCTTTTAATGGAGGAATCTAATGTGTATGGACATTGAGGTCGAGTGTAAAATGATCAAAGTTGTTTGTACCAATCAGCTTCTGGTTGGCGTCAGAGAGTCATCCTGCTCAGAACTGCCACATAAGAAATAATGTTGAATGTATTATTTTATATAATCTCTTGTTGGAAATTCTGTTTCACAATGATGATAATGGTGATCAAATTTCTAGTCCATCAACAACTCCTGCTGCATTCCCTACCACACCCTATCAATTTGAACCTTTCAGGGAAAAATATTGAAAAGCATATGATTCTTATACAGCAGTTGGTACGGCTAAGGGGCATTCTACAAAGAGTCCAAATACCCAGCCCACCAATACACTCGTTGCATTCACAGGCTTCTTCAACAACAAATGTATGCCGCATACATTATTGGGCCCTGCTGGTGGTACGCAGTGACGTTCTGTGTACATGGTGCCGTACATGCATTCTCCCACGCACTGGCTTTCCACAGCCATATATGCCTGTTATGCACACACAGGGATGACATCATCAAGTTATTTGTGCCTTAGTGAAGTCTTTTCATCAGACTCTGTCATCAAGTTTTGTTTTATTTAGTTTTCTCTATATGCATGTGTGTGTGTGTCTGTGTGTACAGATGTGTGTGTTTAGGTTGGTAGGAGGGGCACAGTATAGGAGTGAAGGAACTATAGTAACTTAGGATAGAGGGTGGGGTAGGGTAATTTCAGAGCAGTATATGCACTGTATGTTCCTGATTTTGACCTATTGTACAGTTGCACATGCTATAAAGGCTTACAGTGAACACTTTAAACACATAGATTGTATGATCAGATGACGTTTTATTTTAAATCTGCTTCTACTTTAGCAATCATGATTTGCCAATGTGATCTACATAACTGGAATCTGCTATTTATATATGGTTTTATCAAGATGTTTGTATGAATGATCACTTACAAAACTGCATGTATAAAGACAGTCATCAATAGGGAGCCACAATGACCACAAAAAAAAAAAAGAAAAAGAAAAAAGAAAAAAAAAAGAAAGAAGAAAAGAAACAAGGAGCAAAACCACATCCTGCACTTTGGGATGTGTATCTTGAAAAAAATAAATTCCAAACATCTTTACTATAGACACAGTAATGAATTGTCATAAATAGCTGTGTACTGGTAAATGTCAGTGTTAGCATGCCCTGTGATTTCTATGGAAGGATAATAGGATATGAGGTGATTGGTTGAAGGGAAGACCAGACCCTACCTCTTGTTTTGAAGTACCCTGGTACCTACATGTTTAAGTCAGTTGTATTCTATGAGGAATATGTATGTTGTGGTCATGAGTGTGCGAAATGGGTTTGCCTGTTGATGTGAACAGTGCAAACAAGAAGCACTTCCCGATATGTCCTTAAGGCAAGACAGTTCTTGTTTGCATACTCACAATGTTCTCATTATGTGTTCTTTACATTACCAGGAATGCTGTTGTCGGAATTAGGTTCGTCAAGAAAGGGAGGAATGGACTGAGGGTAATAGGGAAAGGGGGGGGGGCAGGCATGGAAACAATGAGATTTGACATATGTGAAAAGAAATGAATTGAATTGAATATTTTTGAAGGAGCCACAGTGGTCTGCACATGATATTTGAATGAGTTGCACTTTCCAGAGGCAGGTGACACACAATGTTACCATTACTGTGTCTCAATGTGAACTGTGGCACAATGGGTGATGGTCTTTGACCAGGAGATGTGCACGCCTTCACTAGTATCTGTCTTTCTGTGTATATAATTGCATATGTGTGTGTGTGTGTGTGTGTGTGCGTGTGTGGGTGGGTGTGATAGAGAGGAAGAGAGGAAGAGAAAGAGAATGGTTGGAAAGGGGTGGGGCTCAGATACCTGATGTCTTTTCCGTATGAAGTTTGGCTCGGCCTGCCAGAGGCAAGTGCGGCCTCCAACATCAACAGGCAGCCCATCGCTGGCTCCTCTGTCTCCTTAATTACAAACGGAACAACAGTGCCGGAACTTCAAGATATGATGGAGAGAAATCCATTCTTGACGGTAGTTTCAATCAATTTTGCTACGCTGCGTGCTCCCCTTGTCCAGCCTCATTGGGCGCAATCCAACTGTCTGATAACTTTAACAAGAAATGGTTCTGGGAGCACTTTGGAACAGGACAGAATTAGCATTTGTGAAATTCTCTTCATCAAGTCATTGACACCCTAGGCCTCACATTGCCCTAACTCTGACGAGTGCCATAATGAGCTATCTTAGAAAGTGTTTTTTTTTTTTTCTTCTTCTCTTTCTCATGTCCTGTTGAATGAAAGTTGATGTGTTATACGATTACTTTAATTTTCTGGGACAATTAGTGAGGCATGCCTGTGTTTAAAGCCCCTTGCAATGATACTTTTTTTTCTCTCCCAGAATGACATAGTATGTTCCATATTGAACACATGCCATACCTGCCTGTGTCATAATGCATATTATTCCAAATGTCAATATTCACATCCTTTTTTTTTCATTAAAGATCATGCAGAAAAATACTTGTTTCATTCATTTCATAGCAGGAGATTTACTGCACTACCGTCATTGGTAAAATGTATAGAATACAGCGTACTGTATCCATTCAACTGAATATCACTATACTCATCACATCACCAGATAACAGAGTACTAATAATACTCAGTATGCTGATCAAAGAATGTTAATCTTCATAAATTGTACTGTCATAAATGCACAATGGTTGTATTACATACTGGCTCAGTTTTTACAATGACATTTGCAATTCTATGTGGGCACCAGTACAATATGCATTACTG
Source organism: Diadema antillarum (assembly GCF_040938485.1). Taxonomy (NCBI): domain Eukaryota; kingdom Metazoa; phylum Echinodermata; class Echinoidea; order Diadematoida; family Diadematidae; genus Diadema; species Diadema antillarum. The sequence goes on along the minus strand of NW_027271021.1, from coordinate 1,900,463 downwards.
TATACGCCGTTATTTTCGCGTACAGATATTTTCGCAAATGACGAGGTCATAGACATTTTCGCGAGGTGTTGTTTTCATTTCGCGAAATTCGTAAAAATTAAACCCTCGCAAAAATAATGGCGTATACAGTATGTACTAGTGTGTCAGGAGAAACATCACCCATAGTATTAAGTAATTTGCAGTCCATTTATTTACTTGGAAGATACTTGCATGGAATGCATTTGAGAGTTTACCCTTACTGAATTGAACATTTTAAAAGTTAAAATTACGTACCAACTCCTTACTTTATGCTGTCTCATGATTTCAAATGCAGAATTTAGTCCGCATGAAACAGCCTGTTTAAAGGCAGATATCAGCTGCGGTAAACATCTGTATTTTACAGTCTAAACAGGCTGTTAAATGATATACCGACTTCAGGCTTTCAGGTTATTAGATAGTTTTGAAGCGACCTGGAAAGCTTCGGAAAAGAAATAGGAAAAAAGTCAAATCTGTTTGTTGATTTTGTGGTCATCAGTTCTTCTGTTTCCTCGTCAGCTTTTTACTGGCAGCTGATGTGGAAAGTGATGTCTAAAAGTGTAATCTCAAGTGTCTGTGGTTTATTTCTCTGCTAAAAAAAAAAGCCATGTTTTTCTTGCCTTTTGGATGCATTTCTGTCCTGTTCAATAATTTATATTGCAATTAAAAAGAACCCCAACATGGATAATGCTGGAACATAATTCTTACATTTTTTTTTGTCTGCCTTGATGCATTTTTAACTTGTTTGTGCCTTCTGTGAATGAATTACTAATGTTGTTTGTTCCATATTCCTTTCTTCAGGAACAAATATCACAAACGGGGAGGAGGTAGCCATCAAATTAGAATGTCTCAAAACGAAACACCCGCAGCTCCACATAGAGAGCAAGTTCTACAAGATGATGCAGGGTGGAGGTAAGTGTACATCATTGCTGTCTCATACACATCCCAACCTATCCTTGGCCTTTAAAAGTAACATTCACATGACTTTCCTAATAATAATAATAATAATTACATTTATATGGCGCTTTATACTGGTGTTTCTAAGCGCACTGGTGCTATTCTAAACTTCAAGATTAGCTTGAAGTTATAAACTTTGATGATTACAATGTAGCTTATGGTTTTTATCCCCATGTAAATGCAGTCCAAAGTTAGCAAAAATGTAGAGATTAGTCAATGATTATAACAAAATTTCATAGGGTTTACATTCTATCCATGAGCTGTGGGGTTTAGCATCATGTGGACACGATAATTAACAAACTTGAAAGCTAACTCGTTAGCATTTTATAACCTCTCCGTGAACCCCATTCCCCTTAGCTTCTAGGTCAACCTCAAGTGTGTGTTGTACACTACTGTATCATTGCACATTGTCTGGTTTATCGCTAGTGCTGTGTGTATTCTTCTGATTCTGTGGTTTAATCGTCTAGTGGGGCTTTCCTCGAAGTTTAACCTTAAAGATTGGGTGTTGTGTAGACGTGCATCGTAGTTTAAAACTACAAACTTATCATCGAAGTTTAAAACTTTGAAGATTAGAAATGTCTGTAAACCTAACCTTGATAGCTCCTAGGAAATCACTCTCCCCCCCCCCCCCCTCCCAAGACAAGACAAATTCTTACTCAGTGCATATAATGTATCAACTAATCAGAAATGAAGGTAAATAAAAATATGTAGTTATTCTCAGTACGCTAGGTGTCTGGCACATAATGTATGAGGGGTGAATTCATGCGTTCTGTGCTAGGAGGTAAACATCCGTGCAGTAAGAGGGCATAGTGATACCCGAGTCACATTACCAAATTCTGAAATTTGTGTTAATTGTCGTTTTCCATGTGCCAGAAAAATTCACTTTTACCAACCTGGTTTTGATGCACTCAGTGTGTAATACACTTCATGCATGTCTAGGCATTGTGTGTACTTTGTACCTGCCCCTGTTCACCATGAAAGTACTTACCTGGAGCCATACTAATGCGTCATTAACGGGACAGGAATCTTGTTGGTTGAAGCAACTCAAGAGCCTGTAGAGAAGCCAGGCTGCTCCTCTATGGAATACTTGGCTGAAAGGAGATGGCTAGAATGATTCAATAACCCCTAGAACACAATCATCTACACATGCTACACTGTACCATGTAACCCAAACCTGTATGCCGCCCTGTGCTGCTTTTCCTCCGTTATAGGGTGTGTACACGTTGTGAAATGCATTCAGTCTGTTATGCATGATGTGGTCTATGAAATATACAATATACACTTGTCTTTCTGTTATTTCCTCTTGTTGCTCGTTATCACAAAGCTCACAGAATTATCAGCTCTGCTTCAGTATTGCATATTTGACACTGAATATTTGAAGTTATAAAGAAGGTGATTGCTATTATGTAGTAAGCTACCATTTTGTCAGGCTGTTTGTTTCAAGTGTTTTTGTTTTGCAGTATTGTTTTTTTTTTTTAAGGGGTGGGATGAGGGGAGGGAATGGAAAATCTGTGGATACAAAAGGTAAAGTAATGCATTCCAGTGTACGTGAAGTACAGAGACCTTTAAACATTGGAGATACTTGATGACACAGATATGTCAAGAATGTAATGAAAAAAAAAGAGTATTACTTGTGAAATATAATATTGATCAATGCTTTAAAATATACGTGCAGAACATCTGACCCACATTCTCTGTGTCAGCAGTGCATAATTGAACTTGATATAATCACGGTAGTGCCAATGTGGAGAAAAGCAGAATTAGAGGGTTGTTAGTTGTTTTATACATCACATTAACAATAACAATATCCATAATTTAAATTCGTCTCTACTGTAGACCGGAAATTCTCAATGTATGTCCCATGAATAGAGGCTACATAAGTATCTTTAGCTTCTGCCCTTCGTAGTGCACTGAATACAATGCCATGCTAATGTTGTTTATCCAGTCCTTTCCAGCACGACCCCTTGCATTTTAATTTTTGGCAGAATGTTTAGGCTTGTTTTGGGCAAGGATGACTAACACGGCACAGGGAGGGGGTAGGAGAATATTGGGAATCTGAGCTACAAACCTCTTAGTCTGTTGCTTCAGACTGTGAAATAGCAGTGCTGCTTACAATAGCCAAACTGAACTTTCCAAATTTGCAGCTTGTGGCATTACATTCTTTGCATAGGACTACTTTTTTCGCTCCTGATATGCATCAAATTATCATGCACTTTACTGAACCCCAAAATGTAATGAGTTAAATTTTCAAAATGATGTTTTTACATTCCCTTCTATACCCATTGTGTACAAGGGCTATAATGTACTGGTGTAAGTTAATGTAATATACTTGCAGTAGTGTAATAGTGAATTGGTCTTGAGTTACATCGATGGTGTTGATTGTCAATCATGCCGATGAGCTGATGTTTCATGGGGCTTAAATTGGCTGAAAATAAAGGTTGGGTATCAGAAAACAAGCTTGAAATTACTTCTGTGTGTATTTTTCAAAAATTTTCTTGTGCAGGCTCTGTTTTCAAAAATTCATGATAATACAGCTGTTTACAGCTGTAGGATCATGCCAAATTTCAAAGTATTTACACCGAAGGAGTAAATCCTTGAGAAAGTATTTCAGGCTCCCCCCGAAAAACCCCCCAAACAAATAACAACAACAATAATACTCGACAACAACAAACCAACATTGAAACAGCAAGTTTGAAACAGTGTAGTGGAGAATTGTACAGAAAGAGCAAAAGAAAGACAGTTTGGAAGAGGGATACTGGTAAAATGACAGTGAAGCAAAAGAATATAGTGAATAGGAGAGAGTCTTTCTCATCTGGTCTGCAGGCTCGCAGACTAGGTGGGGCTTGTGTTTGATCGCCTCTCCCCTGTAGCAGTGCACACAATATCAGGCGCTCATGGTTCCTTCTGGTAAAATTGTGGATTGAATATTACGCCTGGGAGGGCATCACAAGAGGAACCCTTCTCCCCCCCCCCCCCCACAGTTTTCTTGCCTTCTTTCATTCTAGGGGTTTGTGAAAAGCACTTTGTGTTGAACATGAACCACTGCTCATAGTTGAAAGGAGAGGCTATTTCTTTCTCTCAATCAAGTGAAGTACCCACCAAATGATAAGTTGCATGCACAGTTGAAGGGTTCAAATTTCCTTTTTCAAATTTCCTTTCAGATTCAGTGTATTGTCATCAATAAGCTTCTGGAATGATATGTCTGTTTCAATATTATGATTGTGTTATGTTAAGTTCAGCAATATCCAACATTATTTATATTATGATAAAGCATTGAATCAGTAATGGTGAACTCTCAACCTCAAAAGGTGTGTGTTGTCACAAAGTGATCTTGAGAGAGACCGTGTGTTGTAAGAGGCATTTCCATACCCCACATACCCACGTTATCTCTTCATGTCTATGCCATATACACGAAAGTGTTTGGTTTCTGCTCTGAATGAAGTTTCTGCAAAAATCCCTTGATATTGTGAAAGTGGAACTGCTGCTACACTGTCTGTTAGGGTGCTACAATTCAAATACAGACGATACATGGTTAAACACTGTTCCTTTATCATGCAACACACCTGTGTTAACCTGTACTTTAATGCACCAAAATGTTGAATCCATCAGTTTTTGTGAGATCATAGTTCCCTTGCATTCTGACTAGTTCTACCGACCTTACAGCAGATTTGATCCACAATATATGCGAAGGTGGTATCTTACACATGTAGCTTGCACACATACAATTATGCACTCATGGGGAATAACCTAGGCTACAAATATGTTACACCCCGAGTGCTAACAAATACAATATGTTCTATCTTGTTGTCGTGTGTTTGGTTCAAACCCTTGATGAGTATTGTGCCAGGGGCCTTACTGCTCGAAGGACTTCATTCATGGTTGGTGCAGAAATTGACTTCAGATTAAAGTCATAAATATGAAGGACAAAAAACTTTGTGTCTAATGTTGGTTTCGACTTTCATTCCATTTCCTCATTCAAATGTATCATATTTTTAGTATGACCATGAACCCTCATTAATTATAGTAACTCTTTCTTTCAGATCATCCTTTTGGGTATTGCATCGCTCATCATAATGAAATCCTCAAATTACTGTAAACTTGCTAAGCTTGTATATTGCATCGAATACATCATCCCTATGCAAACACTTGGCAGCTAACTTTACGATATGAGTCACTTTAGTGTACTGGAAGCTTTGAGCAACAACTGACATGACATATCAATATCAGTTAAATCTGCTATTAAGATCATTCAGAGTGGTAATCCTTGTCTCTTCAAGAAGTAAGATGGCTAAATTTTTTGAAGTTGCAATGCACCAAATAGTTTGGAGCATAGAAAAAAAGGTCTTTCATGTAAGTGTAATTTGCTTGAACAAAGATTTGGTTTTATATGAGTGAACAAGTGGGTTGGCAGTTTTCGGTCCATTAAGCGTTACAGTAAACTGCACCTGAAACTTTACCTGAAAGAAATATCATTTGTTTCTAAAGTTCTTATTGTATTTTCCATATGTGTGGGTGAGATGTCATTATTGTTAAAGTTCTCCATGTGCAATGAATTGTAGCAAAGGATTGCAGTTTAGCACTAAAAGAAGGCTTGTTTATAACTTGTTTTAAAGGTAGGGGATACCTTTTACAGACCTCCCAAAATGCAGGAAAACATTAAATATGAACCTCAGGGGACTTGTTTAGGTCACTGCTGAGAAATTTGGAAGTCAACAGTTATGTACAATTTGAATAATGCACAAAACTCAACTACTCAATAGTTCTGTGTGTCAGCCACACTTAAGCCTTTTTGTTGCAGTCTTCTGTATTTTTTATCCATAAACACAAATCTAAAAGTATAAGAGCTGATGTAATAACATATTGAGTGTGTGGCAAGAATGTATATAGAAATGTTTGTAAGTTTTGATGAACTTTCTTCACAAAATATACATGATGGACACACATGCAGTGCATGGGTCTGCAAAGGTAGCCTAGTAATGTACTGGAATTTACGGTGAGCCCCGAAAAAAATTAAATTCAAAATCTAACGGTCAATAAAAATGTACTAAATGTTACCTTCCACTTCAATACCATATGGGAGTTTCTAAAATGATCCTCTCTTCAACATACCACTGTATTTATACAACTCTTCATTTAAGGCATGCAAATGGGATTCCCTACCTTTAAAGCCCAAACAAAGTTCTGGTATGCCTGCAAAAGTTGTCAAATTTCGCTCCCAAATGTGAACGTATGCTTAGGAAATGTGCAGGATAACGATGTTATGACAAGATATTCGATGGGTAACGACGAAAATGCGAAATATTAACCAAAAGGTTCAGTCTCAGAACTTACCCGAACGGGGTCTGGCTAAACTCGGACTCGGGGATAACTCGGCTTCGCTTTGACGGCGGGATGAGTTGTAATGGTTGTCCCTCTGATTAGATTGTACAGTGTTGTCCTATGAGAGCGGCCTGTATAAACTAGCGCTTCGTGTTCTGGCTACTCGCAGTAATGGTCCGAGTTGTTACAACGCGCGCATCAAAAACCTCTTTTGCGCGCATGCAAAATTAGTGTGCGCCGATCAAGCACCTCTAAAACAATCAAAGGCGCTTGATAAACAACAACAAAAACTCCAAAGACCGCGCGTCTCAGCAACTGAGGACCGCGCGCTGTCATTTTTGTTTTGTTTGTACAGGATTACGTTAGCACGCACTTTCCTGTCCATTCAGTTAGGCCTCATTTGGTAATTCTGCAGTGGCCAGTAGAATGTGGCGATCACGAACTGCGTGTGAATTGTCTGAAGTAGGGTCAAATTTTTCCCGAGACCGAGTTAGTCTGGAGCCTTCTGGAATAAAAGTCGGTTTTCCTACTATAATCATTTTTCTCAAAATACTCCAAACCGACTCATCATTCCGGCAAACCGCGTCAGCCAGGTCAGTTTCTTAGTGGACTCTTTCGATTTATTGCAAGAAAAAATGAAATGGTGCTAGACGGGTTCTCAAGCACTTACCGAAACTTAGTTTTCACTTTAAGGAGCATATTAAATTTTGGTATGGGGGAGATATAGCAAAGATGCATCATAATCATCCTCATATTTCAAAAAACCTGTGCAAAAGAAGACATCAAAACTAGCAAAGTAACAAATCATGTACAAGTTTGTGTAAAAATTCCCATTTTGCCAGTTGATGGATAATTTGCACCATCAGCTTCCTGTATGCCCTTTTTGAACATCAAGCACCTCATATGCTTGCAAATGTCACTAATCTTTATTGCTTTGTAGGGAACCCAAATTTTTCTGTCTACATGTACAGGCAATTGATGTATATACATTGTAGCTAAACAGTGATAAGAATGTTTGGCCTGGTAAATAGGGGGAAAATACATACATCTTGTGGGCTGAAAGGCCTGCTTTGTGCAAAGGAAAATAACTTAATTTGCTGTAAGATTACCAATATGAAGCTTCAGTCTTGATGAACATTTAAAAACAAAATAGAGATGTACAATTACTTGGAAATGGATAGCTGGATTATATAATATCAAGCATTATTACATGCATTGAGGGCTGCAGCATTACATCTTTCTGCGAATTATTCATGTTACAATATGACATTGACAGTGAATCAAAGGTAAATATTTAAAAGCCTCTCTATGGATTTTTTCTGAATCCTGACACAGAATTTCGTTAGTTATTGTTCATTCAAAAAAAGAAGAAGTTTTATTTAATGTCTTTTCAGGTATTTTTAGAGAGATGGATAGTGCCATTGATATGTTCTCTTCTCACAAATGTAAACTAAATCTCTTTAGGGCTTTTTACACTTGTGTTTCTTAACCCCGGACTTTCTCTGACCCAGGACTATCGTTAGTCCCGTACCAATTTTTTCAGCTTTTTACACTGGCCAATTAGTCCCGTACTATCTCTTGTCCAGGGCTAAGGAGAAAACTGACCTTTTTACACTCGTATTTCTTAGCCCCGGACTTTCCAAACCACATGAATATTCATGATTACGCTGTGCACTGTACACGTACACGCACGCACCGGCAGCACTTGATTACCTCGTTTCTGATTGGTCAGTGGGGGTCGGACTTCGTCTCTGTTGCTTAACCCCGGATTATTTTTTCGTTCTGTTTACACTCACTTGCTTGGCACTGCAATTGCGGTGCTAACCCTGCTATTTTGCAGGGCCAGATAGTACCGGACTATCGGTGGGGCTAGCCCACTTTGGCAAAAACGAGTGTAAACAGAAAGTGGGCTAAGGATAGTCCTGTACCAACGGTAGGGCTAAGGCCCCCCCCCCCCCTTAGCCCCACCGTTGGTACGGGACTAAGCAAAAATTTACAAGTGTAAAAAGCCCTTTTGATCACTAGCATTTATCACCTTCGGATGTAACATAAAACATAAACGCAGTTCGGAGCAGGTCCCCATTTGCTGGGGCATCTTTGCTTGTGAGAAAAGCAGGCAGGGCTGACTCACCTCATATTTATGTTTATTATCGTGGTAACACTGCTTGACAATCCTGTTAGCACTGCTTGACAAGACCCTGTTCTTATCAACAGTCTCGGACGTATGCTTTCAAACATGCCCAACTGTGCCAGTTTCAAGTGTTTTTCCCCCAGCGTGAGGATCCCATTTCTCTGTATTGGAAGCCATTGCCCCCCCCCCCCCCCCCCCCATAAACATAATCTCTTGAGAATATTGATGGAAACTTGAGGAATATTACATGGTAGTGCTCAGCAGGCCAGCTGAACAGGACTGCAAAACATGTGCATGACAATAATGATATTGCCCTTTGAGGTCAACAAACTTCATCAGAAGTCCCCACTCTCCCAGGCTTATTTGTGCACTGTGCATGTTACATTTCTCACCAGTGAGTCTCAAAGTAATCTCCATCTATATCGTACTTGATCATACAATTTAAAATCCTAAAGAAAGCAGAAGCTGGTAATTTCAGCGATGATGCTTTATCCAATTCTTCATGACAAAAATATATAATGCTGCTCACTGACACTGGTTTCTGACGGTGCCAGACCAGTGAATATCGCCATTGGACCAGTAACTTTTTCAGGAATTTACCAGTAAAGAATGGAAAAACTGGGTACCTACTGGTCCAATAGACAGGTCTGACCAGTGAAGAAATATGTTAGCGTGCAGCCCTGATACATATTTTTCTCTCTTTTAAACAAACATGGTTTATCTATTATCAGATATACAGCAGTGTAATACATCACAAAGAAAGCTTGCACTGACTTTTGGTGTCTGGATATGTGTGATATAGAATATTAGGTTTGATTGATATTCAGTAGCAGGTGCTTTAATGTAAGTTATCAACGACCCTCAAATGAAATGTGTGAGCAGCTAGTGCTCTGATTTATTTTCATTAGTGAGCTTTTACAGTATAATTTGGTAGTCATTGTCCAGGTGATGTACAATGAAATATAATCCAGGGATATGACTTGTCTCCGTCTGACAATTTTCAATAATCCTTGACCAGCCATTCAGTAAAGAACAGACCCCCTGAAATGTTGACATGAATATGAAACTGTGGGACTATGCATTGATAGCACCATTTTTCAATATTTTGATTTTAACAGTGCTGATTTTAGAGCTGTTTAATGTAAGTAATATGAGCTCAGAAAAAATGTCACCCACATCTGTCAATACATGAAACACTAATCTCAATCTCCCTTTCTCACTCTTTGCATTAATCCCTTATTCGATATAAGAAGAAACACCAAATGCCAAATGCACACAACACTTCCATGCATGCATTTGATATAATCACATAGGTTTTATCTGTAGGCAATTTTGGGTAATCAATGAAAACTTGAAAAAAAATTGTAGAAGTACTTGTTGCATTGCAGCTGTGAGTGATTAAACCAGGAAGTCGCAAACTATTTTAAGCATTTGTTTTTATAAAAGGCAATTAGTTGAAAGAATTCCTTGTGGAGCAAGGTTCTGTGGCCACACTTTTGCATCGAGGGGTAAAGCAGATATCAAAAGTGAAACCTACTTGAAATGATTGTAAACATATGTACAGTCAAACCTGTCTTAGGGACCACTTGTCTATAGTGGCTACCTGCCGTATACGACCACTAAAAGCAATTCCCTTCAAGAGAAAAAGCATGTTAAAGAATCTGTCTGTAATGGCCATCTGTATAATGGCCACTTTTTTCATCTCCCTTGGGTGGCCACTATAGGCAGGTTTGACTGTTCATCATTTTTACTGATTTACTGAGGCAAGGCAACAACAGATTTTATTCATGAAAAAGAGAGAATGTTACTGTAAAAGTGGATATTTTCGTGTGACTAATTTTTCGTGCTCGGCCGCGTAAGAAAGGTTTCGCATGTTTTTAATTCCGTGGAGTCAAGACATCAACTACTGGAACATATGGCAAGCAAAAATATTCGCGTGCTTTTATTTTAGCTCTAGCTTCTGGTTGCACAAATATTTCAACACCGAGAAAATTTCCACTTTTATACAGTAGATCCTCAGCTTGTAACCCAGTGGAAAGAAAAAATGGCTACCAGGTAAACTGTCTCTGCTGCCGATGCATCCACTTGCAAACTAGATTAAAGTCATAAGTGTGATCAAACATGCAACATAGCCACCAGGGTCCATGATGTTTTCTTCCTGTGACCTGTGTGCAGCCGGCCAATGCAGCAGGCCTAATTTGTAAACTTGCTGTTTCTATTGATCTCTTTTGTCAGCGACAACAAAGGTGACGCACTTCAGAATTTGCCAATCAGACTTTGAATAACTGTAGGGAAAAGGATGGGGTGTCGCAAGGGTGGAAAAGGAGGAAAATTTCGAGTCAGGAAAGATGAAACCAATGCTGAATGAATAGAACAATAATATCTGTTGGGCAGCCCCCTCAGTGTGTTTAACAGGAAAATAGGATCAAGTGATGTATTTAAATGGGTAACCGAATTCAGTTCTCAGCACTCAGCTGTGAGTATGCTTGTCTAGACTGATTGAAACACACCTATAGCAAAAGGAAAAAGGAGGGGGGATTTTGGGGTTCGAAATGAAGTAAGGGTTCTCTTAGTGCCACTCGCAAAAAGCGGCAAAATGGGCAACTGCACGAGAAACGATAACACTCGCCCATTATTGTCGGTGCTCTCTCAGAGTCCATAACTCCGGGGTATATATATTCATGCTCCCTCGCTGCAGATAAATACTGGCGGTCTCTCATTGTGTGTTTGGTGCATTTATTGTGTGTATGTGTGTGTATGTGTGTGTGTGTGTGTGTGTGTAAGTAACACATTGCAGAGGAATAACACATGACCCATGTATTAAAGCTCTCAAGTATAAAGAAAGCACAATGGTATGTTTAATGCCAATGGTTCTCCTCACACACAGGCTCTTTTTCAGTTCCCTGGGATGGACTTATGTGAGAAGTGTTCACTCCCTAAACTTCAAGCATGACAAGAGACTTACCCTGAGTCTTCACATTAAATCATCTATCCTTCCATCTTTTCATCATCTTTTCATCCATCCATAATTTCATCTGATCTATCCATAACTTGCATCTGACAAGCACATCAAATGTAATATTTTCTGGTCATCAGTAATCTGGCTTTGTGATGTTGCTCAGTTGCACTTGTACATAGTTCGTGTGTATAACATGCTTCTCTCAAGAGTTAAGAAACTGTTTCTCTTGTACTCTGCCCCCCCCCCCCCCCCCCCCCCCCGTAGTTACTTCTAGTCTCCCCCAACAAAGGAGCCAGAGACATGTCAAGGCAAGGTATCACCATTTCGGAGGTCAATATGTATTATTATCTTGCATTTAAAATTTAAAGTAATATTCTTTATCACTAAAATGCATCATTATAAAAGGTTGTCTTCAAAGCTCTTTTTGCTAATTCTCACATAATGGAAAAATTCTGTTGAGCAGGTTTCATTGGTGCATGGTCAGGCAAGCGTCAAAGCATTCTATCAGTGCACGACTTTTGTGTATCATATTCAAATGCATTAATTGAATACAGGAAGCAAATAACCATCTTAATATGTGCACTGGATGTGTATATTCATATATATTTTTTTGGTACTTATGTGAAACATATTTTTGTCACAAATCGTGTGCATTAAAAGGCATACCTTAGGTTTAGATACAGTAGGTGTAGGATATTAGTCTGATCTTTGTCACGAATGGTGTGAATTAAATATTAAACATGTTTTTGTCACTAATGGTGTGAGATAAATAGCATGTTTTTGTCATGAATGATGTGTGATGAATGTCATATTTTTGTCATCATTTGTATGAAATATAAGGTATATCTTTTGTCCTGATTTATGTTAGATATGAAGCATATCTTTGTCACGGTTTGTGTAAGGTAAAAGGTGGCATATACACTATGTATATGTCATGATAGGTGTGATATGAAGGTGGTATATCTTTGTCACGATTGGTGTGAGATATACGCCTCATCTTTGTCATGTTTTGAGTGAGATATTGAGCATAATTTTGTCACAATTGGTATAAGACGTATTGTCACAATTTGTGTGAGATTCAAGGCGTATATAGACCTGTCACAATTGGTGTGAGATATTTAAGGCATATTTTTGTCACAATTGGTGTGAAATATAAGGCATATTGTTATCACAGTTGGTGTGAGGTATAGACATATCTTTGTCATGAGTGGTGTAAGATCATATGCACAAAAGACATATCTTTGTCACAGTTTGTGTGGGCTGTAAGGCATATCTTTGTCACAGTTGGTGTGGGATATAAGGCATACATTTTTCACAAATTGGGTGAGACACAAGACAAATCTTTGTCATACAGATTCTATATGGCATGAGATATATATTTCAAAGGTAAGGTTTTGTCAGTTATCCCCAGTGCAAAATTGCCTGCTGTGCTCTCCTGCAAATCCCTCCCATGAGCGAAATATAATTGTATTACCAGGGCCTCAGTCTGTGAGAAGACAACTATCCTAAACTTGGGGACCCATGTCTGGTCATTATTGTACATGAACCTCATATAAACACAGTCTATTCATCTCTCCCGTTTCATCTCCCAGGCCCCCTGCTTTTTAATCTCTTTTTAATACTACATATGTGCTGTGTTGTCTGCATCTTGAGTTCATACATTCATGTACTTAAAGGGCCTGAACATAGTGTCTGTGTAAAGGAAAACAGCTGAAACTCTTGAAAATACCCAAACAAAGAACCAAGGAAATCCATCAACATTGAATGACTTAAGAAAGCTGTAATTTATGCAATGTGTACATTAATGCCGTCAGTTGTTGCTGTTACTACTTTAAAGGACAAGTTCACCTTCATAAACATAAGGATTGAGAGAATGCAACAAAATTAGTAGAACACATCAGTGAAAGTTTGAGGAAAATTGGACAATCGATGCAAAAGTTATGAATTTTTAAAATTTTTGTGTTGGAACCGCTGGCTGAGGAGACTACTACAGCTTGTGAGTCATATGCGTACAACAGTATTAAGAAAATATAAAGAAAATTCAACATATTTTCACTTTTTTCGCATAATAAAAGAGCACTTGACTTGCCTCTTTCTAAAGGCAGGGGGAATAATATTACCCATAACATTTGTCGGTAACGAGTCGGGGGAATGTGTACTTTTTTCATAAGATGAAATTTTGTGACATTCTCTTTATATTTTCTTTATATTGTTGTACGCAAGTGACATCTAAGTTTTTCACACACTGCAGTAGTCTTCTCATCCAGCGGTTACTGCACAAAAACTTCAAAAATTCATAACTTTTGAACGGATTGTCCGATTTTCCTCAAACTTTCAATGATGTGTTCTACTAATATTGCTACATTCTCTCAATCCTTATGTTTATGAAGGTGAACTTGTCCTTTAAGATACTCCATACTGAGATACTTTCTTACATGAGATATTTTCTTCAATGTTTGTAATAGGATGAGAACATTAGATCTTCATGATTTTTGTATTGTTTACACAGATGAGACACCCCTCTCTTTTTAATGGCTAATCCTGCTTTTGTAAGATCAAATGGTCGTCTGTATGGCAACATTTAATTAGGCAGTTTGAGGGAAACAAAGTGCATTACCGGGTTGTTTATAAACTGAGCAATGATTTTTGTCTCAAATTATGATAGCGAAGAAATTCATATATGCTATGATAATGAGCAATGTAGAAAGACTGTTGAATAGTGTTTGGATATAATATGTACACATTGTACACTTCATGATACGTTGATTGTGTGAAATATTTTGACCATGTACATCCATGAATGAGAATTTACACAAATCTGAGCCATGGTGCCCTGACTGTTCCAATATCAGTATTTTATTTGAGTGTGAATCTGCATCTTTTCGATTCTCTTTGCAAGGTCCATTTCCCCAGAGCTTGTGAGTAGCATCACATCACAAGACCTCATGCATGGGTCAGGCAATACAGGGACAGATATTCAATGAAATTAAGCACCAATTGGTGCAGACTTTAGCACTTCCTCTGAAGCCTGATGCAGGTATTATTCCCTCACACACACAGCCCATATCTTAGAAAAACCCCCTACCAATATCATTGAAGCCCAGCGATGCGGCTAATGCAAAAATCAGGCTGGAAAATTAATTAACATGAGTGACTCGTTCTCCTGGCACGGTACCGCAAATGCCCTGGAATGTAGACACCTTCATGCTCTTTGCAAATTTGTTGTATCTCTTGCAGCATGATGTTTTAACAGACAGTTACATGAACATCATGTGACCAATTGCCTTTTGCTCCTCAATTTGCCAAATTGCAAGTTATTGGAAATGTTGTGCAAGCCTTGAGGTAAACCTCAAGGATAGCTTTTGCGGTTGTTACACGAATCCCCCAGATGCTTTTTGCATGAAATATGTTAATGCCTTTTTGGCTCCTTATAATTGTGTCATTCGCTGACCTATTTTGGTATTGGGTGGAGTAGGGCAGGTGTTTTACCGCGGCAAGCTCTGTGTTTCGGGCGAGATAGGGCTTTGGGAGCAGGGTAGAAGGTGATGGCATAACAACGATACATGCACTGCAATAGCTGTACGTGACCCTATTGCATTGACATTTGGAAGTGAACGTATGCTACCCCGCACCACTTGGGGAGTTATGTGAGGAGCACAGTTGAGATCGGCACAGGGTGTCATGCCAAAGCAGATGAAGTAGCTGCCCTCGGAAGTGATAGTTTCAGAATTACAGCTTGAGGCATGGCTTGTCAGTGAGACACAGATAAAGTCGCTCTGCATGTGTAATATGTGTCATGTGTAGAGAGTATGGTACAATCTTGTATTGCAAGTGAAAGAAAGAAAGAAAGAAAGAAAGAAAATGCAAGTTGATTCAGTCTTGCTCTCACCTGGCTTATCTTCATATTTGATGCGATCTGTTAATGTTCAGTTATGTGTTCAATATTTGAAATTTCTGCTCGATGAGGTTGATGTATAGGTCTTTGGTCCGAGTCATAATAATAACACTTGTGAAAGGATGCATGTTTGATGATTACAACACACTCTGCATGAGTGATCCCTCTATCAGTATCAAGCATTAACATGCTGCAAAACCAGAAATGTTCCTGTGTGTTTTAGTTACATGAGAGCAAATATTCATGAAATTAAAATGCGCATGAAAGTTCCTGTGTACCCTGTATGCGTGAATGCCAGTGGCAATTCGCAAAAATTTCATGCCCGAGAAAAGCCGTTGGCTCCAAATCACAAAAATTTCAGGCACTGTTTTTTGATATTTTGCTTTACTGTAATGGGATTGTCTGTTCATGCTCTGTCAGCAAGAGTATTTAGCAGTCACTCTTACCAGATTTTCTTTGATGGATACAGTGTGGCAGAGTAGCTGTCTTCATATGTAGATTTGATTACAGATCAACAAAGTTCAGGGAACATATTACTATTACATAAGGTTGATTTTTAAATTGCATGTGCAGGTCCCTGGTATATATGGATATCATATGGGGAGGGTGAATAATTGGCAGACAGAGTCAAGTGTTTGGTCAAGTGCTAGGTAGTTGGCATTTCTGCTTAAAAGTTAAGCAATATATGATACAAGTTCATCAGACTTGGTTAATGTTTATGACAGGCCCTTTTTGCACATAAAAATCTCTATGGGTCTGATGCATGGTGGTTGGAAGCATTTAATTTTTGTAACATCTCTACTTTTGTGTGAGAGGACAGGCAATATTTTAGCACTAGGAGTTACCCCCACCCCCCCCCCCCCCTGAAAAAAAAAGGTCTGGAATAGGGGTATTGATGAATTACCGGAGGATTGCAGATAACATTATTCATCAGGAAATGAGCATGGCAAATCTGCAAAATCTGCGATATAGCTGAATTGGACTTGATTTCATGTGAAATGAATATTGCTCCGCTCGATCACGGCCACAACATGCCATGGTGTGATCACACTGCATTCGCAGAAATCTCCCAGGTTGCTTCCATTCAGCGGTGAATGATGCAAAGGCTCTGTGCAGAGAAATTTCACTCGCATAAATGTTGCACTTTACTGTTGAAGCTTCACAGCCAGTGAGGAGCAGCTCCTCAGAAGGTTCATTCACACACATTGAAAAAGCACGGGTCGAACCTTTTTTTGTTGGCACTCTGGTTCACACGTATGCAGCCCCCCTCCCCAACAAAAAAATCGCGACGCACTGGTTCACGAACGAAAATCAGAACTCAAATTGCACCGGTTCGAGCGAGGCCACACTGCGCATGGTTGAGGTACCGCACACCTTGCATTATGGGATGTAAGAAAAAATGGTGCGATTTCGCAGAGAGTTAGTACACATTTCGCACTGTAAATACTCGCGGCAATTCAGAAAAAGCGTGATTATTTCAGAAACATTGCATGTTAAGTGATGCTGGGATCACGATTTGAATCTTGCTGATAGTTGTAATTATTACACGCATGAAATTATTATTTTTTTTTTTTTGCATTGCGATTTGAACAGCGACCCAAATAGGCCTAACCACGACTAAAGGTGGCTGTGTGAATGGTCCTAATAATGTTGCACTTTACCATCTAAGCTTCACTGCCAACGAGGAACAGCTACTCAAGAGTGGGCTCTTTGGAACCGTGTTGAGTGTGTTTAAACAAAGGCTCTCGGGTTGTTCCACTACAATGCTCAGTTGAGGGGTCACGCCCAACATCAGCAGGCATGGCCTCACAGCATTGTCTAATACTGTGTTGTCATTTGTTGTTCACAAAATGGAACAAACAAAACGTGTACACTCAGGACTGGTACACATGGATCAGTTATGAAGATTTTGTGTGATCTCATTATAGTCCTGTGTCTTCAATGGAGCTTGTATTATGGTCAGGCATAGAGTAGATATCAATATATATTATGCTTTTTCCTGGAATCTGAACTTCAGGAAATGGTTTTAACACAAACTAGCATTTGCAGTATTGAAGGGAAATGCAAACCAAAACTCATAGGATTAAACTCTGTCATTGGAGGTTGCAGGAGCTGAGATCAAGCATAATAGGACAAGGAATCAGGAAGTGTCAGCTGTGTAAAAAAAATGACAATCATTTCAGAGCTCTTTCTATCTCATTCTGCTCTAAAAACACATGGTGAAAAGTTGAGCCATTTTTCAGTAATGAGGGAAATGATCATTGATACAGGATACTATTGTTTTCATGAAATTTGCATTTTCATAGATAAGAGTTGAATCATCCCTCAAAAACTGAATAGCTCCTGCAGCTTGACTATCTTCCTTTTAATTTTTGGTTTTTATTTAAAGGCATTGCTTACCATTTGCAGATGAAACAAGAACCCAGCTTTAGTGCTTCAAAATAGTCCTAAAATGTGAGTTAGGGATAGAAACAACCAGTGTAAAAAAGTTAATCAGTATAATCATTGTTAAGTATTGTTAAATATACAATATGTGAACAAAGGTCATAATAAAATTGTTTCTAGACTAAACTGTCTGCAGTTTTGGTTTAGTTAGAAAAATAGTGATATATCCTTTATATTTTAGCTTTATTGCAATATTTTTATATGGTAGGATGTTTTGTGATACAACTGACCTACACGTATACATTAATATGACAACTCAATTTTTTTTTTAAATTGCTGCGCCCAATGGTAAACAATACCTTTAAGTTTCTCCATAAAAACAGTGATGTCATTAAACAGTAAGGTACCAAACAATGCTCATGTGGCAATTAATAATTTAGTGGCTTGAATGCAATTCTTTAGAATACTCAGGTGTATATGTCCGTTGTGTCTTCAGTACTAAACATTTTCAAATTTTTTGTTTTATCTCCTGTACAACAAGAGGATGTTATGTAAGAAATATGCAAGCAATACCTAGACAATTAAATTGCCTAAGTTGTTGAAATCTTGATGATTCTATCACTAGTATATTAGTATTTCATTGCATTTTCAAAAGGTTAATGTACAAGTCCCAGACTCTTGAATGCATGTTATTTTCTAATAGCAAACATGATTGCCAGTGAAGACAAGTTTACTTAAATGTATGAAAAATTGGTTTATGTTTATATTCTTCATAATCAGGAAGATATGGAAATTTGCATGATCAACTATTCTTTTCTTTTAAAACAAAATATAGCCAAGTTTGCCTCGCATTGATTCTCATTCCCCAAATTGAACTGTGATGTTTCTGCATACAAGTGTAGAAGCTGTGTAAGCCCAGTCAGCCACTTACTGTTTATGGCCATGCATGATAAGCGAGTACAGTTACACATTTATTGTGCTTCAATATGCCCCAAGTGACTCACCGCATGCCGGCTTCCTTCATTTGCCAAATTAAAAGCGGGGATCTCAAGCATCTTCGTCTAGCCTTATTTCAGGGCTTTAGATTTTACATGATCATACACATACAAGTGTACTATGAAAATGAAAAAAAAAGAGTTGTGCTAAATCAAATGTTGTAATTACATACACACACACACACGCACACATGCACACACACATGCACATAAACACATGCACACAAAGATCGTTCATACGTTTGAACAGCCAGCAGAATGGTATATGTTACCTGGAATGCATTGAAGGTTGTCAAACTTGATGAACAGCAGTACAAAGGAAATACCTAGATTTTGTTTTGCTTATTTCTCTGTTTTTAAAGTCGATTACCATGCAGATTGTTGATATCCCAGTTAGGCTGTGTTACCAGTCTTTTAAACTACTGAATCAGGTTTATTCTTTGCTATAGAAGTAAAACGTCTGGGCATGAATATCAATACCAGATAGTTTCCTCCAATCTCCCCTCCTTCCCCTCTCCCCCTAAACAAATTTCTTCTTTTGAAAGGCTGTGTGCCAAATGCTTAATTGCTTCAGAGTTATGATGAGGAAATTACGTTCATTTGAACACCTAGAATCAGCTGGGTTTTTCACTGATGAATCCACTTTGTATGCATTTATTTCATACCTTGATAAAGCAAAGCTTTGATACAAAGATTGGGCTCATGGGCAGGCATCAGGGGTCATTTACTCCCAAAACCTCAGCTCCTGTCTATTGCTGCAGTTTAGCTAAAACTTTGTTTGTGGTCACCTGCGTTCTCCAGTTATCATTTCTTTAGGAAGAGTATCTGGCGGTTGGTTGAGCAAGGCTGTACAATTGTAGGCCCTTGTTTGGGTCCCCCCCCCCCCCCCAAGATGAGTAGGCACTTTTGTCAAAAGTTGTTTGCCACCTGTGTAGCCATTGACCATTGTGTTACTGTGTGCTCAAGAGCATGGATTATTCATTGTGCTTTGCTGATTTATAGAAAGTACAAATGTACGGGATAGATTTTGAGTGCTGCAGAAATGTGTGGACGGGATGGAGGGAAATATCGTTTGAGTTTCATAAGCACCTTGCCTGATTGCCGGGGGCTAGTGAAAATCAAAATCAGACAAGTATTTTGGAACATCCAGAAAAAAATGTTTGCCTGAATTGGGCAAGCAAAGAGTTTTGAAGCCTCCTTTTTTTTTCACTTTTTCCCACCCCTTCAAACCCACAAAGTCAACCATACAGACACCAGAGCCCCAAAGATAATGACTGTTTAGTGATGCAACACACTTTGATTTCATTTCAGCAACTTTGTGAAGAAGCCCCAATGCAATGCAATGCCATCACTTGATTGAACCAAGTTTGTTACTCCAATGTGTTGAAGCGTGCAAATCAATGTGTGTTGTTTATGAACTAATTGTTCTTTATTATACCCTTGAATTACACATGATTTTCTTTATAATTTCTTATATTTTGAACTTTCTCTTTGAGCAATTAAAATTCATGTTCGGGCAAGTGTTCTGCAACAATTTGCAAATCTGCTTGCCCAACCAGGCAAGTGGTGAAAAAAAAAAATGTTTTATATTGTATGTAGCACCCTAAAGAGTAGTCACATCACAGCAAAATCTTACAGCGTGAATTTTAATCATGGAATAGTATTGGAGTCATTAGAGTTCCTGTATTGGACAAAAAAAATGGAACAGCAGTCTGAAAGATTGTAACTTGAATTTGTGATTTATTAAAAAAAAAAAATTGAACTATACTGAAGTTGTGTAATGCTTTCATATTTTGCTCAACTTTACTTTGCTCTTTATTTTGCTCAAAATTTAGCTGATGCATTGCTCTGACTTACTAGATTTCATGTGTCACAATTTTTTTAAAGTCATTTTTTGTTGTTTTAGTTCTCTTAATGGTATTACATCTGTGGTGCATTCTACTGTAAAATGAGGAATCTTCGCGTGCATTTTAATTTCGCGAATTTCGCGAGCGCCAAAATTCGCGAAATTGAAATGCATGCGAAAGCTTTTGTATACACTACATGCAGTGAATGCCAGTAGCAATTCGAGAAAATTTCATGCCGCGAATATATCATGTTTTACAGTATTTCACACTCTCTGTAGGCCTGTAAACCATAGAATAGCTGAGTCTTGTTGGACTTTGTGAAAAAGTGTAGTGCTCTCAATTTTGCAATAGTACCTTTAAGAACAAGTAACAAAATATTTGCAAACATATTACTTTGTGACACTTACAAATACCACTTATACAGCCATTGCATTCTACTGAATTGGAGATTTCTCAAAGCTGCCAGCTACTTCAATTTCTCACTTTATGTGAAATAATTGGGTTCAAGTTTATTCAAGACAGTTTCTGCAAGGGTTTACCGTTACAATAAATATTTATGCAGGAATCATATCCTTGCTTCTTTACAGAGCAGAAACAGCAGGAGATACTGGGTCAATTTTTGTGGTACACTGGGCCGTTTGAGTGGGTCAGGCAGAAATGACCACAAATATGGAAATCCTTCAGTGCATGGAGAACTGTGTAGTCTTCTCTCAAGCCTTTGTGAAGGAATGTCAGACTGTGCAGTGAGCCATGTTGCCACTGCAGTAGGTGGCAAGTGAGGATCTCAATTATGGGTTTATAGTTCCATGTGTGATTTAGCGTTGGGGCCTATAGTCAGGATGTAGAGCTCAAGGAGTGGCAGACGCAATGGTGCAATAGATGTACACAGGGATACTCGGGGAAATCAAGATTTGCTGTCACAAGCATTCTCTTGAGTTTGTCCTGACATGGCTGTTAGTTTTTGAAAAGCCACAGTCTAATTGACAAAGTCTCAAAATTTCAAAATACAATCAAACATTAAATATAACCAAGGCTTGTATACCTAAGTGATATTTGATTGTACTCCGTCAACAAAATCTGCTAACTTAAGCAGATCCTGAATTGATACACTTTTGAAGTATGTAGGGCCTACTGCAGTGATTTCATTGAACAAGTGGTAGGCTATTGCTCAATCAATTTCTTCAGACCTTAGCACTGAATGTACAATATTGTGTACATTTGTGAATCATTTTCATACCCAAATTCAGTTAATGTGCAAGTACATGTACATATCTAACCATCTAACAATACTGTTTAGGGTATATATCTTATTGTTATTTGAGATATGCAATATCAAGATTTAAAATTAATTTACTATCATCTTTAACTGTTCATATACTGCTTTGCATTGAAGAGAATTTCCCTCCGAGCAAATTCCATATACAGATGTGGTTATTTAATTGAATGTCAAAGGGCCATTAATGTCGAGCTATCCTGTTTGTGTCCCAAAGTGAGACAGTGCAAGATTCATAGTTTGATTATACGTTACTGATTTTCCACCTCCTTCCCCTAAAAAAAAGTAAAGAAAAAATACTTGTATACAAAATGTAGGTTTGCAAGTGGGTAACTGCAATATACCTCTACCACATTATTAGTCTAACAGTAAATGTGAACCATGTTGACATGCCCATACACTTGTTGTGATATCATGTACTTTTATATGAGACTCCATTACATTTTATTCCCAAGGATGTCTTACAAACCAGAGCACTAAAAGATATGAAGGCCAGAAGGCTTAATACAGTATCATATATTATATGATAACAGTTGCAGCAGGATGCTACAGTAGTCACAACCTTTACATGAAGAGACATTCCTTTTCGCATGGCCATTATCTGCAGTGAGTGGAACAGTCTGAAGCACGAGCCAGTAAATGTGCGCTCATAATCTCTGGGCTGACTGCCCTGAATCAGAAGATTTCAGGCTGTTTTGCCATCCTCGAGGTAATGGAGACTCTTACAAGGCAGAACCCTTATGCCAACTGAACCATTTGTGTTCATACACTGTACTTCGAATGTGTATACACACACACACGCACATGCACATATTGTCATGTAAATATACAAGAGATAGATTAATATACCAGGGATGCCAAGTTCAAAAAAATTTTATGAGTTAGATTTTCGTGACTCGGCATCTCGGCATGCGAATGTGCGCGCGAGCGAGGGTGTGAGAGGGGTTCCCCCCCCCCCCCTGTGGCCTCCCACGGTAGGGAGCTTTTTCAATTTTCAGCTCTTATTAGTGCGATCAGGTGCATACTTAAGTGACTATTTTTTACTTATTTTGAAAGACAAAAGGGAAATATACCTTCAATTGCAACTATCACTTTAATCTTTTGAGCTATGCTCATTATTATAGGCCCAAGTTGCAGACTTCGCCCGATGCGTGAGAAAAATGGGTGTCATGCGTGAGATCGTGAGATGGCCCCTAGATGCTTGAGTCTCACGCAGAATGCGTGAGACTTGGTAGCTCTGATATACAGATTATGTAACAAAAGGATTCTACCTCTACAATGTATGTTCTTTTACTTAGAAACATAAATGAACATTGATTCAGAACACTGTCATGTCTTTTGGAGAACTTCAGTTTATAGAGATTTGGCACATAAGGTGTGTGCCTCTTTGCATATATTGCAAAGTATTGATATATCTTATTCTACTCAGGGGAATACATTTGCATCGTATGCTGATCTTACCATAGAAATGTGCACCCGTGGCTACTGAGATTTGCTGCTTTGTGCAAGATATGGCTTTCACAATTTAATTACGTGTACCTCCACAAGAGCATTATGACGTACATGTCTGGAGAGAACAAAGTGTGCCAGTACAGCAGGGCTTGCTGCCACGACAACCCACCCAGCCTGAGTGAGCCAGTATGGGCATCAAAATCCTCCCCCCCATCATCAATGCCCCCCCCCCCATCATCAATGCCCCCCCCCCCCCCCCAATGTGTTGTAATCTAAAACCCCCACTAGTCACAGAGTGCCTGAGAGTTCATGCCAAGTTCATCTCAGGCCACTTCTACCTACCGCCGCCCAGATGCAGAAAAGCCTATTGAGAGACTCCTGTGACCCAACCCAAACACCCGATGCATTTGTCAGGTGTTTTCTTCTGGTGGAGAAAGTATTTGAGCTGCTGTAGCCAGCCCTGTGCAGTGCGCCTTCACAGCCCTGCTTGTGGTCTCGAATTTCTGCATTTTTTTTTTTGTGGTCTTTCAATAATTTCACTACACTATGAATGTTTCACTGCCTGAGAATTTAAATTGGATAGTACAAATAAACCAGTGGTAACATATGATTCATAAAACATTATCTGTTCCTCTCCCCCCCCCCCCCATCTTAATTGCTGTTCTGTTATTTTTGTAATGATTTTTCATATCTGTACCCTTCTGTACGGTCAGCTCCTATCTGTATGCTAACTTTCCTGTTCTCACTTCATTCTATTTTCAGTTCTTCAGTCAGTGAAAATTTATTGAATGATTTTAATAATGATACACAAAATTCTAGGGTTAAGATCATCTTCATCGCATCTTTCTATCACCACAAACATTTTGTATCATTCAGATCAATATCTTGGAGCAGCATTGATATCATTTCTTCAAAGAAATTCCCAACTTTTTATGTACATTTGATTGGGCACATTGACTTGATATCTATTTACTAAGTAAATATTCAGCTTAGGTTCTCCAGCGTCATGTTCTTTTTTGAATTCAATGACTGTATTTGCAGAAGCGCTGCTTAAAAGCTGTTAAAATATGCAAGGTCCAAGTACAATGTAGTTGTGCCTCTGTTCAGTCAAACAATTCTAACTGTATTCTGTTTTCCTTCATGCCTTTACAATGTATTCACTGTAAACTGTCTTTTTGCTTCAATTATGATGTATATTTCTATTGTGTTGACAAGTACTGTATTCGTAAAAAACTTGAATGAGATGTTTAGCAAAGTTGATTAGATGGTGATTGTTTAGTTGCCTCACCACATTATCTTGTTCATGTTTGTGTGGTGTTTTATTTTTGTCTGTAAGACAACTCTAGGAATTGTTGAAGTATGGTATCACCCTATGTGATTAAAATGCTTGGGACTGATTCCTGTTGTCCTCATATTTATTGTTGTCATGGTGATGATAATGATGATAATATTGATGATGATGATCATCAGTATCATTCTTGTTTATATTAGACTGTGTACCAGTTGTTTCTAACCATTAGCACTCTCACAAATTTTCTCTTTCCTTTACAGTTGGTATTCCAACAGTCAAGTGGTGTGGGGCAGAGGGCGACTACAATGTAATGGTCATGGAACTCCTGGGTCCAAGTCTAGAAGACCTCTTCAACTTCTGTTCAAGAGAGTTTTCACTAAAAACAGTGCTACTCCTGGCTGATCAACTGGTAACTCAAATATTGCATGTTTTGAAAATGAGTTCATTAAGCTCAGATGTTTAAATCTTTTAGTGCTTTTTAGTATCAGTGAGCAAACTCAGCACTTTCTTGAAAGCTTCAGAGTCAGGTATGCTGGTTTAGTTTATTGAAAGATTGTTTTCATTGTCACAGTAGCAATGATATAGAGCATAATGCTAGGCAACGTGAAGTTCCTCCCCACCCCAACCACAACACTAACCTTGAAAAATATCCTGTTTTCTCCACAATATTAAGTGATACTGCATCTGAAGTATTTGTTGTCAGTGGAGCATGACAACAATGTGAAGTTTGGATAAGAAGACATACACATCAAAATGCATACCCAGAGGCGATAAGAGCTTTAACCCCTGTTGTTTGTTACAAAGATAAGACAGTTCTTGTTTTTTGAGTGAAGATATATCCGGGAGTCATGCTATCACATATAAGTGCCTCTATTCTTTGTTAAGTCTGTTCTCTTGTATTCGTAACATGACCAAAGGGCACGTATGGATAAGGAGGAGTGATTTAAGGACAGCGACAATGAGTTAACATTTCTGTGGCGTGTGATAAGTAGGAGATACAGTCTGTAGTAAGGTGATCACACGCAGGCATAGAAATAGGTTAACTGATGCTGTCCGCATATCTGCCATTCTGGTCAACTGTCTGTGGACCATAGTGCTGACCTCCCAACCATTCTGAATTTGGAGGAAAAAATCTGAATTTTGACCATTCTCAATTCTTGTTTCAATAGGAGTTTCCTATTTTTCTTGATAATTTTACTACACACTCCTATGGGAACTGTTCTTTCTTTTCTACTTTTGACCCAAATCATCCCTATTTTTCAGTTAGGTTGGGAAGTCTGCATAGTGACACATTTGGTGAATTAATATGATGTCTACAAGTATTGAAGAAAACATTCATAAGGATATGCCATAATAAATTATAAGAGGTCATATCCCCCAACACCAGCAGTCCCCTATCATGGGGGAAATGCCCCACCCTCTTGCTAATGTTTACCTGTGCTGAAAAGTTTAGAGGATTTTGTTGTTTGAAATTATGTAAATTTCTTTGCTGACTTTATAATATCTTTTTCATGCTTTTAATACAGAGAGAGTACAGTTTACGACTTAATGAATAGGTGAACTTATTCAGATCTGTGTGGCTCTAGTTGAGATCAATCATTCTGTCAATGCGCTATTTACCCACATGCTCTCACTCCTGTGTTGATTATGATTGGTAAACAAATGCCTCCTGGCATAATGTGTTTTCATGGCATAGTTAGTCCTGTGTGTGTGTCAGGTGCTCAGATTCACCTGTTCGAATGGTCTGCAATAATCCTACCATGCAAATAATATGTGCATGTTAGTTTTAGAATCAATATTCATTGGGATTCCAATACCTATCAATAAAACAAACTATTCAAAGGTCAGTGACTTTACGTGATAATGCAACTAAAATAAGATATCCCTTTCAATACTGTGCATTAGCCATCCACGCAGTCTTACAGCTGTGCTCTGGTGTATTATCAAGTAAAGCATAAAAAATTGACATTGAAAAACATACAAAGATGAATCGAAATGAGATGTACCATAAAAGAACTAATTAAGGAAGGTCAGCTGAGCATCACACAAGAGATCCCTGGCTTAGTTTAAAGTGTATCTGTACACAAAAATGTGATTTTCTGACATTGTAGTTTACTGTATAGGTAATGTCCCAGAGAAATCTGAGTGTGAGGTTGCTCCCATACAGAGATATTTAATTAAAAAGATCAGTCTCCAAACGCCTAAAATTACAGGCACTGTGATCTAAAACTAGTTGTCTAGCATTGTCGATTGCATTCGATCGCGTAGTGTGATAGCTTTCAGTGCAAATTTTGATGTTCATTATAGCTTTTCCAGCTCGCAGACGCACGCTTATAGTGTAGGTGTATCAACAAGCAAGATGATACTGATAAAAGATTCGTATTACACATTTTGGTGCTTTTTGTGATGAGCAAGAACTTTCCCTAGGGTAGTAAGGTCATGTTCTTTCCCCTCTCAAATTCAAATTTCAGGGTACAGATACACTTTAGCGTCATGTCTCCATATTCATGTCCCACCAGTTTCCCTGAATGGCGTATGAGAGCAGCAGAGTCTTGGAACATTTCAAACATCAAATACTTTTTGCCAAGAGCGTAAACAATGTATGCGTCGGTCTAGTCATATTCGTGGAGATCGATAATGGCCAATTAGTTTCCTCTTCCTGCAGAAGTGTCCAGCTAAACAATGAGTGCGCACGGACTACTGTTTGTGTTTCCCGTGACAAAAGTGCCGACTCCTTGAGCACATGCAGCTCATTGCTAAACAGACTTGAAACCAAAGATAGTAGAGATAACAAGATAGGAAGGCACGCGATAAAAATGGACACAAAATGGCTACCATACATGACGATACAAAAGAGAGCTAAGGACAAACTCAGTACACCTAGAAACATCAATCATTTCCAAAGGTAGAAGTATTCTTATTATCTTAAAAAGATTAAAGAATTATAGTCGTAGCTTTTTATAGATTAAGGGGATTATTTTGAAGAACGAGATTTTAAAGTAATAAGGATTATTTCGTGGAGGTAAAAATTTGGTAACAACATGATCTGAAAATAGAGTTCAGGCTACACTCCCCTAAAGATGCTCGATAAACAACAACAACAACTTCAAAGACAGCTCATCTCAGGCAAAGACGCACATCACCTGAGACGCGCTGTCTTTGAAGTTGTTGTTGTTGTTTATCAAGCGTCTTTGAGTGGTCTCAGGTGATGTGCATAATAGGCTTGAGGACCACGCGCTGTCCATTTGTTTTGTACAGGATTAGCACGCACTTTCATGTCTTTTCGGTTAAGCATCTTTGGTTTAAACCTCAGTCAAGGAGCATTCACATCGGGTATAACATGCGTAGAGTTATGTTGTGTAGTGTACCGTTTATGTGTGCCTACACTGGTCTACGTAATAATATGCAGAGGGATGCAAAGGGGTGTGCAAGTTGGATGGAGAAAACTCTCATCTTTACTTTTTTCTTCTACTGTCAGCATAAAGAAGAGGATGCAGAAAATGTGTAGTTTATACTTAAGCCTACGCAGCACTACCCTACTGTACTGCCTATCCAATCATACGCTTTACTAAGAGCATGATCTGATGAAAAAATCCTGTGAGGCTAAATCCAAGGAATTATCCAGACCTCTTCTTAGAACTTCTTTTTCACGATTCCTTTAACATTTTTTTTTTATTAGTACGCAGCCTTATTTCACCATATTTGGTACACTGCACGACGCAACTCTATACAGGCCCGATGTGAAAGCCCCTTTACTCTGATCTTTATGAATGTGGAAAAAAAAATGAGGTAGAACTCTTATTTCCAGGCATTATGCTTTTCCCCTTCCTTTTACCTCCCTCAACCTCCCAAGTAGCCAGGTTAGAAGGTCTATGGCATTGAGCCCAGGGATTTAATGCACTGTTGTTGGTAGTTTTTTTTTAAAGAATACTTCTGGAAAATTTATGTAACATATATTTTTATTATAATTATTATAATTATCATTATTATCATCATGGTCATTGTAATATTACAACATTTCATTTTTTTTATGAAAGTGGAATGCAGTCATTTCTAGCAAAGTTCACCTTGCATACCGTCACATCCATGAAAGCGTCTGTGGATCCTTTGGAACAAAGTCAACACTTCTACCTTATCCATTGTTGGATTGTACAGTCCGGGGATCTTTTTAGGGTGTGGCTCCCTTATATTGTGACCACAGGTTAGATCTGTACTAAGATATTATAAATGGGGGATAATTTCCTTGGTACAAGTTTATCAGTGCCCTATTTTGTTATGATTATGTGACCTACTCATTCAGACTGGTAAATTGATACAGCATCACATTTGGAACTACACTGTTAATAACAGTAAAGATGCAGTACTTTATACGCCATATGTTTAGTGAGTCTAATCTTTCGTAAATTGGGACTTCCCAACAATTTGTGCACATCGTTCATGTACTACGTACCGCGTAGCAGTACACGTCACATTCGTGTTGGGATCAGAGTCAATTTTTTTTCGTGTGTTGTTACATTCGCAAATAGCACCTTGCTTGCAAAAGTCACACAAGAAAACCCCCATGAAATACATGGCGTGTACAGTAGATATCGATTGATTTTCAAAATTTCTTCAGTACTATGACTGTATGCCTGGATTAATCCAAATGTTTACAGCTTTCAAACTTATCTGTCAGCGATTAAGCACTGTCCATGAGTGACAGATACGATCCCCTGAACAATGGCGATAATGGAATAACATCGCCATCGTGATCATTGCTGGTATTTATCACTTGTTTTACGATGTTTTTCAGACAAGGACAACGTATCCATGAGTTAACATAGAAAGTGTTATGTAGCAGCTATCAAAAACAATTCCATTAAATATAACATAGTAGGGATCATTTACAGTATGCCATCTGTTGCTTCTCGAAGTATATATTTTATTCAAGCAGCATTCCCAAAGAAAAAAAAAAGATAACAGGAAGCCCATCTGCAATTGAACATGCTTCCCAATTAATTTTACAGACATGTGTTTGTTTAACATGTAAAGATACCTTTGTCTGTGAACTTGAAATGAAACAGGAATATAATTGTTAAAAACAAGTCTTGTCTCCCTTTTTATGCTGAATGCTGATAATGATCGCCAGGACCTTGGTATAATCTGTTTACGAGACTTAGGGCCTATGTAGATGGACTAAAACTGTCTGCCACAGACGTTTTGTTTTTGACACTGCCGTTGTTGATGGTCAAAAACATATGGGTGATATTCTAGTATTCCCTTTTCTTTTTTAAACCATCCAGTGATGATATAACATGACAGAAGGTTACTGTATTGCCTGTAGATAAGCTTTGACATTTCCAATGAGTGGAAAGAAAAACCACAATATTGATGGAACAAAAATGGTAATGATAAGAAAAGCTGGAATATTTCATTCCATGTCTAAAAATGAGGAATTTGAATATGGATTGTAGGGAAGGGAAGAATTGAATTTTGTTTTGGTGAATGCTTATTTGTTGGTTGTTGTTTTTTTTTTGCCATCATTGCAGGGTTGGTTTTGACAGCATTTCATGCAGAGTTTTGAAATCTGAGTGATGGGAATTTTTGATAATCAGCTTGTGAAGTTATGAATTATTATATGTTAGATTAGTAGAGATTGGTTTGTATGGTACAGGTATGTCTTTTTTTACGTACTTGGCATGTCTTTTAATAGATACGAATTGTAGAGATAACTACATACACACATTCAACTGACATTATCAAGAATGGTCTTTTAATACACTATTTTTCTAGACATTGCCCTGATAAAGTCACATGTGTAAAGTAATGAATTTTGCAAAATATACAGATTATGACTTGACTGAAAAACAAATGAAATGATTTCGTCAAAAATCCAAGGGCAATACCTTAAAAGTTCTTGTCCAACTTTCAGAGACCTTGAATGATTTTGTTCATGTATTTATACATTGGGTCAATTGAGACTGACCCTCCCCCAACCCCTCAAACAAACAAACAAACAAACAAACAAACAAACAAACAAACAAACAAACAAACAAACAAAACAAACAAAAAAACAAAAACATGAATACCCAGATGATCAACTTAGTCAGATATTTGACAAATTTACAGGGCATTTCAGAAATTGTTTGCTTGTAACCCTTTTTGCTGCCCATGCACAACCTGCTTAGGGCGGGTTCCTGTGCTTCCATCTTGCACTTGGGCGGAATCAAACAGTAGTAGTGTGACGTTTCTTGTTTTGAGTGCCTTGTTGGAATACTTGCTTAATGTACGATGCTCCTTCCGCTTACTCATTGCCCAACCTATCGACAAGCACCCATTTGGTATATATTCACTACCAAAATTGAAATAGGAGAAAGAAGAAAAAATCTTGGTTTTTCTTCCGTCAGTTCTACAGTAGTGAAGTGATGATCTGCAGATGCGTCAAAACTGTCAAGTTGGGTAGAATCATGGGTAATATGATATCTGAAGTCACTTTTTAGGGCTTTGTGTTTAAGATCTCATGTAATTGGAGTCTCTGTTGACTCTCCACTGCCATCATAACTATTTCTGTCTCCAAGGAGTATTGTAGTAATGACGGCAAACATTATTGTAACAATCTTTGACCAGGGTTCTTTGTCATCTTCAGAGGAAACTGATAATTGTTTTGCGTGTGTTTTTCTTTTCTTTTCTGAGAAGTTTTGATTCACATGCCTGTGCCTTGTTTGTTTCAGCTGTGTGTTTTGTAACCACTAGACATCAAGGGTAAAAACAAAATGAGAGTGCTGCTGTGTGCTTCACCTTGAGAACTGCTGATAGGTTATCTCAAGAAATATGGTGATAGCTTACATGAATCAAGTGGATTTCAAAGTATTTGTCTGTCTGGTAGAAGTATCACATGTCTGTCTAGAGTTTGATTTTTATGAAAGTACACTTCTCAAAAATGTTTTAGCATCTGTTATGATTAAGACTACAAACACTGATATTGATATTTTTGAAATAAGCAGTAAGAGAGTCTCTGTGTGAGGGTAAAAAAAAGAGCAAAAACAAAACAGACCCTAATATGATCCATTTCATTTTGATCTATCCCAAGCAGTTCATCCTATTTATTTTTCAAAGGATAACAGTACAGTAAGTACTGTATATTTGTGTGTGTTTATTTAGCTATGTCCCATCTTCTTTCTTTCTGTTTCTCCCAACTTTTCTCCTACTCTAGATCAGCCGGATAGAATACGTCCACAGTAAGAACTTCATCCACAGAGATATAAAGCCGGACAACTTCCTCATGGGTCTGGGAAAGAAGGGCAACATGGTGTATATAATCGACTTTGGCTTGGCCAAGAGGTATAAGGATCCACGCACCAAGCTGCACATAGCCTACCGGGAAAACAAGAATCTGACGGGCACAGCCAGATATGCAAGCATCAACACTCACTTAGGAATTGGTAAGCCCGAAGTTTGTATCAATCTATTATTGCCATCCCCTTATTTTCCCCTTCTCCCTCCCTTCACCCCCATCTGGCATATCACTCATGGAGGAACCTCTTTGTGTGATAACTACGGCTTCAGCAGGGGTCTGGAAGAAAGTGAAGTTCAGTAGGATTGTTTGTTACTGGTTTTTTGTAACTGTTGCCAACAGAATTCGATACATACGTGTATGCACAAACTAGTATCAAAACTGTGAATTGATATACATTTATGGCAGTAGATTTTAAAAGATTTTGTATCTTGAATCCTGAAGGATCGTCAGCTTATGCTGGTGCTGATAGGGAACTGCTCAAGAGATTGTAATGACACGTGTTTGTGAAAAAAAGTTGCCACAGCAAAGATAGATGTACATGTATTACCAAAATATGGGTTTTGTCAAACATAAGAATCTACATCATTTTATAAAACAAATATTATGTATCATTTTGTTCAGGCATTTTAAGTATAATTACCCACACTGAGTACCTTCAAAGCAGTCCAAATACCCATTGCAATAGACTCTTCCAACCTTGCATGGGTAATTCTTACCAGTTCCCTCATTGATGTGCACTATTTGTATACTCCATCCCTAGATGAGATGCTCAAGATTCTATGTTAGCCACATATGCCTGAATTCACGAAGGTGGTCCAATGAAACCATGGTTTAAACCATGGACAAACACCATGGAGCGCCAAGTGTCGCACGGAATATTTCGTTACGAAATTTTAGTTACAAATTGTTGTCATTTTCGTTACGAAAAGATCATTTAGTCGACGAAATGACTGATTTCGAACGAAATATTCCTTGCGACACTTGGCGCTCCATGGTGTTTGTCCATGGTTTAAAACCATGGTTTCATTTGTACCACCTTCGAGAATTTGGGCCATAGTATTTCATTGTGCCTTTCTCACAATTTGTGACAAAAATGTGTGTTTTTTGTTTGTTTTGTTTGTACCTTTACTCATCACTGTCTTCCACAATGTTACCGAACAGAAATGCCTCAAATCACACGGTGACATTTGCAAAACATCAATACTGCCAAGCAGGCAGGCCATGTTTACCAAACGGTCAATACAATGATCATTCAAGTATGTCAACGCCGGGCTGAGAATTTACCCCCCGTTAAGCGTTACCGCTGGTGGTGTGCATTGAGTTGTGAATCCAGCATATTACACTCGCGGTGACATCAGAGGGAACGCTCACAATAAAGTCAAGTGAGCTACCTTCCCACCATGCCGAGTTCCTTCTCATTGTCACCCCCCCCCCCCCCCCTTCGTCTGAGTTGATTTTGTAAAAATTATTGATACAGAATCCTTTTGATGAAATGCAGAAAAAAAGATCAAATTGAATTACAAATTTCGTGCGATAGTACAAGATAATTTCATGATGAAGGACCGTTCGGTCATTGAAGAGCTATAACCAAGGGTAACTCTTTTCACTTTGCACCTGCCACACTGTGAGATGGTAGAATTAAGATGGTGGACTGTTCTATGGCAGCCATCTTGTAATGTTGGTTGGAGATGACTCTGGTGAGACAGAAGATGGATGAAACAATTTCTCTCAACCACCTATTGAGTGGCAAAATCTGCTCAAGATCAGAGAATCTGAAGACATTCTTCAAAAGCAACAACAACATGTTGCAGGGGGCATCTTTTCAGCCGAGAGTACTCTCGTTTCTCAGAACCCTCTGTTTCAGTGAAGGTTTTGATGCCGTTCAGTCCAGTGATGGGTGAATGGAGCTGGACACACCCATTTTCTTCCTTCCGTCATGAGAGAGTATTGCAGGTTTATAGTTACAAGGCCTGTCAGGACACGGAGTAGCTCAAACTGTCTACATGACCCCAGTTTAATTGAAAGACAGTTGCACAGCAGCGAAGCTAGTGTGCCTCATAGAGATGTGTTGTGATTGCTCTCCATGCTGTCCTAGTCTCTATCTTGGTGCATTCTGGGTAATTTGTTGGTGCCATTCTTATTGGCGAAGTAGCACAGTAATAGACACCTTGGTAAATTCTGTTGGTACAGTTCTCATTACACAAAATACCATGGTATTTGTGGTAAGCACTGCGCACATCTCCTACGGGGAGAAAAGATGAAGTGTGAGATCACGTTTAATAGAAATACACCTCTGTTCGATATGTGGTGTTTTGTGACAGGATCCACATTCAATACCGCATGCATATTTTGTGCAAAGTTTGAGTTACTGCACTAAATGCCACAGTGTTTCATGATGTATGTTGCCGTATATTTTGTAGTATTATAATTGCATTTATATCACAAAGTACCACTGTGTTTGGTTTTCAATGTGAATGCACCTTTTGTGTGTTTCTGTGTTCTCATAGTCTATCTTTGTGTGATATACCTGTGTCTTTGGCAAAGCAAAAAGTGTTATCATATGTGGAGGTATCTGTTTCGTATCGTGTAATTTCAGTCACTGTTCTGTCATGGAATCTGAGCAAGATGAATTGTCGTCATGGGTAAAGTTGATCGTAAGATAAGAGAAAAGCGACAAAGTTTGCATGTGACTATGAACCACCCTAAAAGCTAGAGAGCTGATGGTTTTTGCAAAGCACAGATCATACAAAGATAATCCGCCATGGAGTGCGATGGAACAGACGATAGGGATGATGAGATTGTTGGCAAGAAGCTAGGCAGGGAACTAGTCACTTGTGTTTGCGTGAGGTCAGCTCATCGCTGGCTGCCAGGGTTTCATCTTCACGTGTGCCTTCATGTGCTCTGTGGACATGCGTTAGACTCACAAACAAACCCCTGTTATGATGCTGTCCACGTGTTGCGAGATCTTAGATCTGATTCCGGATATTGTGTAGTCCCAAGGATAGCCTTCACGTGAGGTGGTTTACTTCGTGGCCAAATGAGAATCTAGTGCTGTGAGATGCTATGCTTCGACTGGGCAGTTCGTCCATCCGTGCGACTCAAATATCTTGTCGTTACACTTCCAAAAGAATCACAGAGGCAGATTTTGATCATGTACTTGTACAAGGTGTTCACCTGAGGGTGCAGA
This sequence comes from Diadema antillarum, assembly GCF_040938485.1. NCBI lineage: Eukaryota > Metazoa > Echinodermata > Echinoidea > Diadematoida > Diadematidae > Diadema > Diadema antillarum. The sequence continues at coordinate 1,865,481 of NW_027271021.1, read as the reverse complement.
TGTGCCAACAAGATATCAAATGGGTTGCCTACAGAAGCTCAAAGACCAAAGGTCGATGAATCTTGATTCCAAGGTCTTGTTGTGATATTGATCACAGTTGGGCTTCGTGGAAGGCCATTGATCAAGTGAATGTCATTTGCTTTCAGGCAATTTCACAAGATATTTAAAAGAATCACAGAGTCAAATTTTTGCTTAATTGTTATGGCCAAGGTATTCAATTCTTTGATGTCAGTTTATTATTATGAACATAATCAGATGTGGCATGCTTCCTGAGTAGGTCTTAGGAGAGCTTAATACTCAAAAGTTAAGCTTTTGTAATGGAAGCATGTATCTTATTAAAAAAAAACCAGTCATATTTTGTTTGAATTATCATGTGCATTTGCCCCCTCTAGCTCTTGAAGACAGTAAGATTGAAATATGACCTCCCCCCTGGAAAACCTTGCTGAAGATCTAGTATGCCCCAAATTTTCAAGATTGATATGGATCTATGTGAGACTGCAATGATCATTGATGTGAAAAAAAAAGTATTATGCATGAGTTTCACTTCACTTGTAGAGAGCAATTTTCTTATCTAAACCTTTCCTTGTGCATTGCATGTGGCACGTAATTATTTTTCAAGTGAAAGTGACTGGAAATCAAAGTTTTGCAACATTTTCATATCTTTCAAAATATAGCATCTTGCAGTGTTTATTCTAATGAACTCTCAGTTACTTTTTATGCCTCCGCCAACAAAGTAGCCGGAGGCATTCGGGTCGTCCGTCCGTCCGTCCGTCCCGTTTTGTTTTTGTCGATATCTCAAGAACCGTGAGGTGGTTTTGCATCAAACTTGGTATGAGGATATATCCTGGGGGGATGATACTTTGTTTGGATTTTAGGGTCACGGGGTCAAAGGTCACAGGTTATTTTGTGAAAAAAAGGTTGAAATTTCATGTTTTTCTCCATATCTCGCAAATGGTTCAAGGTATCTTCATGGAACTTAGTATCTCATATACATGTACCGATGGGCAGTGATTATCTAGGGAATTTGGGGGTCATGGGTCAAAGGTCAGGGGGTCAAAGGTCAAGGTCAACTCCTCAAAATATCACTACTTTCCTTATATTTATGCAATGCCTGAAGGATTTTTTTTAAAACTTGAATTATGCATGTATAACCCAATATATATTCTGTGGGAAGTTTCTTGCCAAAAGGTCAAAGGTCAAAAGGTCAAAGGTCAAGTGAAAGTGCTAAATTGCACTTCTTCCTCCATATCTCAAGTAACTCAAGGTATTATCATGAAACTTACATATTTATGCATGTTCTACCTAACAGTGATTCTCTTCGGAACTGTGAGGTCAAAGGTCAAAGGCCAGGTTTAGATAATACTATTTTACCATTTGATACTGAAATTATACTTTTTCTCAATACCTTGAAAATTACTCAATGCATAAACTTATAAAAGGGTCAAAAGTCAAGTAAAAATCATCAGTTCCCCCAAATATCTGCACTCTGACGTTTTAATCATTCATCCAATTGAACCTGGTTCTAGGAAAGTGAACATTCAGCACATTTGTGGCAAACCTGTCATTTTAATATTTCGCCAATTGTGTGAAACTGTCATCACACATTGTCAAGACATTGTACTATAGACCTATTAGGAGAACCATGCATTATGGCGGAGGCATACACCAGTCGCCGTAGCGACATTTCTAGTTAGCAATGTTTTTTGTGTTTATTTGGTATTTATTTTCCAGTCAGCTACACGTGAGATCATTGTGGGAAGTTGCTCACCAGCTCATAGTGTGCAAAGATGTTATTGCACAAATCCCCAGTAATATCCTGATAGCCAGGCTTTATATTTTGCCCTGAGTTTGGGTAGCCTTACAACAGGAATCCTTCCTGACAGATGGAAGTGGATATTCATATGGCAGTGTTGAAAGCTGTCACCAGCATGTGACTGCTTCCTAATCTCTTAAAAGCTCTGGAAGAATTGAAAAGTGAATAGAGTTTATAATGTCATTCGAGGCTATCGCATAAAGGGGATGTGCATTCGCATGTTGGAATGGTGAAAAAGCTCGAGAGAGAGTCTTACTATCCCGTGTCCTGTTGGACTTCACAGCTGTCCCGCAGTGGTCAGTTTGATGACAGGTAGTCGGTCAGAGCCCCGCCAAAAGGAAGGGAGACGCATTTAAAGGGATGTAAGATGTGGACAGATATACGCTGTTGATCAAATGTGGCAAGTTTATGAGCAGATTTACTTTAAGACTTAAAGGTGTGGAAATAAGGGAAAGAAAGATTGGCCTTTAGAAAGTCATTGAAAAAAGGGAATGAAATGATATAGGCCATGTCAGACATTGATTTGATGTACTGTCTTTCAGCTTTCTTTGGATTTTAACTGCCAATTGATCATGCTTTATAGATTAATGCTTGTTTTGTGGATTTGATAACTGGTGGAAATGACCAGAAGTGGATGTTATATGTCATCAGATCATGCTAAAACTATGATACAGGTGATTAATCACATTCAAAGGTGACAGAGCTTGTGAGATTTTCATTTTCAAATCTAGTGAGGGGATAGTATAATAAGTACAATAATGACTTATTTTGACATGATTTTCCCCCGATTGTATTCATGCCATCATTGATTTATTATGCACATGAATGATGAGGATTTCCCTCGCCTTGTCTCTGACTGAATGCTGGGTCTCTGTGTGCTGGTGATCATGATATCCACATTAGTTGCGATGAATCTGAAGGAGGAAATACCAGCCCTTCTGACTTCTGAACGTGCTTGGTTGGGCGAAGCATTTGGATTCTGAGGTAGCACAGATACGACTTTTGAATTTCCACGAGAGTGAGGGAAGTTACAGCAAATGTGTTTTAATATCAGCCTTCAACTCCCCGAAACTAGCTACTGCTGCAGACTAAATGGGCATTGTCTTAATGGCAGTTTCATGTCTGTAAAATCTTCAAACTGCATGTAATTACTGTAATTGAAAGTTCCAAGAGACTATTTGAAGAGGAAATGGGGCTTACTGGTTACAGGCATTGCATATAAAGTTCATTATCACGAATCTGCAAGGCAGAAAAATGGATTTGATGAAGTCATTTGCAGTAGGTCTTTTTTTTGTGTGTGTGTGTGTGTATGTGTGTACTGTTGATTAGATGCATCGTAGTCTCTTAATAGAAAGATGTCAGTGTATCTAAGTGTTTATATTCATGGTCCCATTGCCTTTTATGAACATGCTTCCTGCACCAATCCATTTCAGTTTCACTTCTAGATAGTTAAACTTTGTTTTTGCCTGCGTCTGTAGCGGAAGGTCAGTTAAAGTGTTGCATGTGCAGAACAAGTGATGAAATTGGCTTTTCTGATTTCAACGGTACAAGTTTGTGTAGAATTTGAAGTGCCGGGAAATTGGTATTCATTGATAACATATTTTAAGCAATTCTGGTCTGTCCGATATGTATGTTGCATCATCAAAAGTGTGGTAGACCTATACTGATCCTGAAATAAGCAGGATAGTAATGGATTCATTGTTTTGTTTACTTTGTCAAGCAAGCAGATGCTACTGTTTGGATGCATGTTCCTCACCTTAAAGGTGTACTTGCAGAAGGTGAATGCTCTGCCTGATGAGCGCAATTCTTAGAATTTGATTGAACAGGTGGCAACATACACAAGGGGAGGAAGAAAAAAAGAAGGCAGAAACGGTAACCCAAGGAGGGTAAAGATCAGATTAAGTCTGCATGTTTGACATAGAAATACAGCATGGTGGGGAAGTGATCAAATTGGGCAGCAGACAGGAGCCCGCATCACAGCAGTGCATCTGACCGCAGAAAGAGACAGAGAATGGCAAAGCCAACTGGAGGTTGTCTGAAGAACACAGAGTCTAGGTATACTTAAAAAATCCTTAGCCAAATTCAAGGGGATTGGGGGGGGGGGATGGGAGTTCTGATGGCTACAGCTTGGAACAGAGGAGTCCCAGAAAGGGGGAAGGGTAATCTGGAACAGGCACCCCCTAGCAATCAGGGAGGGAGATGTCATGTGATACAGGCTGGATCATACTGAGGTCACTGAGCTGTCATGTAGTATGGCATTGATAACACCAGGGCTAGGGGTGAATCCCCGTACCCCCCTCACTGAACCCTTGTCGAACTTGTCAAACAAAGATTAAATCCTGACTGAAATCCTGCTAGTTGTATGCCATTACTGCTGCGACAAAAACTCACTAGCATTTTGAATCATAGAATTTTGTGTGGAATGTCCACACATGCACAAACACACCCACACAAATATACACCTGTACATCCATGCACGCACTCCCATACTTATGCACAAACTTTTTTGTTTTCAGGTAATCTCTATTTGATTTCAGTAATGATTGGTTTAACATGAGATTTTAGTGTTACATACAACAAATATAATCAGTAAATTCATTGGAAAAAAAGCACATGCAACAAAATGTTATTTATACTAAATGAAGTATTCAATTTACTATTACAGAAAAACTAGATTTTTTTTTTCTTGTCTGAAAGCGTTATTTGATTTCCTTTAATGATATAACAAATCAGTCATAAAGTCAATTATTACATAGCATTTCCTACAGTATGATATTGATATTATCATTATTGTGCAGATGCACACCAGCAAACACATGCACACACCTACCCGGGTACACGAGAACAAAAATTTCAGGGCAAAGTTTGTGATCATTGTTCCTTTGATACTTTTCCCTTTCTGCACTGCATACAGTGTGTGTTAGTTTGGCCAGACTTCCTTGCCATGACCTGCTTTGCAATTCAGTGTAAGTGGGAGTGGGATGATGTATTTGCCGACTGTGTAACACTGACATTGCCACAGTAAGTTAAGGGTATAAGATGCAAAGTCCACATGTACAAGCTGTACATTCAGCATGTCGTCAAGATGAAAGTAACATACAATCCTCAATTCTGTACCTATTGTTGAAAAAAAGAGTCAAGCTCCCAGTGCTTTGTCTGGGATGTGGAATTTTGCTGAGCCAACATGAAGTTTCTGTTCTTTTTTTTTTTCTTTTTTTTCTCCTCTTGTCTAGGCAAACATTTGCTAAGAACAAACACATCTAAGAATACAAGTTATTCCCACGTGTAAATGAAATTCTGAACCCGGGCAGGTTTAACAAACTCCTAGGCCCGTATTCATGAAGGTGGTTTAAATTTAGTCCATGGTTTATGCAAATTTCTTTTGCTTAAAAATGTGTGTGACAAATTACGTACGCCAACAGGCATCCAATAATAGCCTCGTGTGGACACTCACGTATGAAAGTTTCACCTATTTCACACTTATTTTTAGTCCATGGGCTAAATCTGAACCATGGTTTTGATTCCAACCACTTTCGTGAATATGGGCCCTGGAGTCAAAACCATGACAATTATGAAGACATTACCACTGATAGAGTCACCTTATGTGGTCTCTAGGTCTGGTTAAATCCATGTGATGTTGGTGGGTAAACCACAAGTCTCCTGCTAATGACAGTGCTGTGGAAGCTTTATATCCTCCATGAAATTATGCTAAAAATGTTTAGCATGTTCACAAGAATAGCAGTTTTTTAAACTTTTTCTTTTTTATTCACTGTTCTTCGTGATGGACAAATTAAAGTAGCATGGAAATCTGTGACATCTTGTAAGTAGTGAATTTTAAGGTGGAGAGGGAAAATGTATCAAGCCATGCATGCCCTGTTAATTAGTGTTATCCCTTGGATAATCTCTTTCAGTTCTAAGTGACTGAACATAGGGTCTCAATCTCTCTCAAATACTTTCTCTGTCTCTCTTCTCTCTCCCCATCTTCTCTCTCTCTCTCAAAGGGTGTGTTTATACTTGATTTTTTGTTTTGTTTCCATAGTCAGACTTTTGAAGTGGATTAGTTCAAAACACAGTTTGTGTCCAGACTCATTTTAATATAAATGAAGTTTCAAAACACTGATTCAAAAGACAGTTGGCAATTCTCTCTAAATGTGTTAGATGGAAAAGCCTAAACGCAAATCACATTTATGATTGGGGATTCTCTCAAAATGTGTTGAACAGGGAAGCACAAACGCAAAATCACACATAAAAACATTTATTCTAACATCATGTCATCACCTTTCTGGTTCATGTGAAATAGACACGCATGCCGAATAGTTCACTACAAAAGGTTTTTTTTTAGTTTTTCAACAGTGCTGTGCATTTTCACTGAAATTGGCTCTTCTGGAACTTGAAAAAATTGAGCATAAACAGTACTTGTTCAACAGCGTCTTTGGATTGATCAGCGTTTTGGATCAGCATTTCAAAGCGCTGAAAGGAAACTAGTTTGTGTATCAATTTTTTGATGCCATTAAAGAAATATTGAGGACCAGCTGGGTTTTCCCCTCTACCTCCCTTTCTTTGACCCAAGTCCTGAAGTCTGGAGGACTCTTAGATCTGTCATAATAAATGAGCTTACCAGTCTCTGTGCAAAGTTGAGCCAAGTTTTTCGTGTTATCGTCCCTCAGGCAAGCAGTTCCATACCGTGGATGTTTGATACGAGTGTGCTGTCAAGAGGTTTTGCAGCACTATGAAGAGAGAACTGTTTCTGTGCTATCTTGTATTCTGATTCCTGTCATTTATATTTTTAAGTAGTATGAGCTGAATTGACATCCATGTTATGAAATATGGTGGCTTGCTCAACCTTCCCTTTAAAGGCACGACTCTTTTCTTTGTCCTTGGTCCAGTGTCTCATTGCCAAAGTGTACCTGTACATGTTAGCTCCTCAATAGATTCACAACTCATTGCCAGTGCCCGCAGCAAGATAAAATCAAGTCAAAGTATGAGAAACGCAGTATGAGATACAGTTGCCCACGAAAAACCAGGTTTAAGAGATGAAACCAACAAGTCATCATCTATTTCAGGCTGGTTTTTGCTGTTGTCATCAATAACATTTTTGAGAGTGGCTATGAATATCAAGCAGTCGTCCAATCACCTGATTTGATGATTTTAATAGCATTACGAAATGATTGCAGTTATTCCATTTCTGTGCACATGCAGAGATCTATGCATATAGTGAGTTGTGACATTTTGAATTATTCCACGGTGCAGTGAAAACGGGTGTTTTACATTCATTGGGGGATGCTGAAGCAACAGCCCTGTTTCCTTTCTCCAACACTGTATTCGTAAACAATTACATCAAGGAAATTGCTTCGAGTCACCCTGTGACATTTAAGAAGTGTCAGTATTGCAGTCAGCTGACTTTGTATCACTGATGTGCACCTGTGTCACTGCGAAAGGATAAGTTTTCCTCTACGAACTTTCCATGCATATTACAGATGTGCACAGTTATACAGTGACCTCAAAAATTTCAAGAAAGACAAAAAATGCAAGTGAATTTCATGTAGGGTTTTATGCATTTGTGTGTGTGTGTGTGTGTGTGTGTGTGTGTGTGTGTGTGTGTGTGTGTGTGTGTGTGTGTGTGTGTGTGTGTGTATCAGTGCTTTGCAGAGTATTGGTCAAGATTTCTATGATAATGTTTTGATGGCATTCAGCACTCTTGGACTGCAGTGACTTGCCTTTGTGTACCCCATGCATATCCACTAAACTTCATGTGTGCATGGGAATAGGTATCAGGGAAGTATGGCCACATACCATACATGTACATCAAGATTTCCACGACTTGGTGGAAAGTAAAAAAAAAAAAAATGGTGTCTGAATTTCATTTCTTATCTTCACATGTTCTTTCAATCTCCTCAGGATAAAATTGTTTAAATTTTCTTGGTTCCATGACATTTGCTCCTGCAACAATTGCTCCCATGAGAAATTTTGCATGCTAATCCAAACACAAATTCTACCCACAAACCTAACCCTAACCTTACTCTTAATCCTTGCATGAAACTAAACCTAAAACCCTATCACAACCCCAACCCTAACCGTAAGTCCTTGGAGAAAATAAGACTGGAGCAATTGTCGCAGGAGCAAATGTTGTTACCATTTTCTCCTACGTGTCACTAGGCCTATATCCTTACTTGATTGCCATGGAATATGTTCAAGCACATGAGTCGGTATTTCAAACTACATTGGATATTTTTGCTACGGACCCCCCGGAAGGGTTTGCAGTTGGACCCCAAAATTACCTACTGACTATATAATTCGTCATTATCACAGAGGAGAAACCTTTCTGTTTGCTTTATAGCATAGAGATGGATGGAAATGAAAAGAAGGTGGTGTTACATATTATCCTTGGGTAGTATGAAGAAAAAAAAGGTCACAGGAAAAACAGGCATTTAAAGTCCTTTAAAAAAATGATTGGAGGGGGAAAAATGACTAGTAAGTCAAACATGAGCTGATGAATCTGGCATCGTTCAGTCATGAACTGACAGGTCTGGTTAGCCCCCGACCTATGATACAGCCAAGTTTTTGTCTCACAGCTATCACTGGCAATCTCATAAATAGTTGTGTGGTTATTACTGAGGAGAGGGGAAGTGTAGGAGGAATGTCACACTCTTGATCGGATTCTAAATCATTCCCCCCAATATCCCACTCCCTCCTTTCGTTGAAATTGTTTCAGAAATTGTTTTACTCATCACTTTGCATACTTTGTAGCATCTGATGGTGATTTTTAGCCACATGCAATATGTGTGCCTTGCATTAGTTTATATTGGCCCATTAACCCATTGAGGACGGGCTGATTTTGCTGCAACACGCATTTCCCTAGACACTTGCCCAATTCATCTGCAATGGTTCAACATGGGGGGGGGGGGGGGGGGTGGGGAACCTTTTTTTTTTGTTTTGTTTTGCTATACTTTGTGTGTGTACTTTGTCTCTGCCATGATGTGGTATGAGAAAGCATCCAAGTACAATGGATGGTAATGGGGATCGTGTTTATACTAATGGTAGAGTAGAATCAAGTGAGTGGACCCACCAATAGAGGGTTGGATGTCATGCTAAACTTGACCAGCAAAATATGTACATAGGATTTAGCATGAACATTATGATATCTTTAAAATAGTCACTGACTTCTGGATAAAGCAGGGTTAAAAATTATAATCAGTTTCTGTAAGTTCTGCCAAATCGCTGAAATTAGACATTTTATCTAAGTCAGATTTTTGTGTGATGACAATCGGTTGCTCCAGTGTACATGTAACCTGTGTATAACACCATCCTCGTTGGTTCACATGAGAGGCTAGTGGTAGCCGGTAAACCTGATCGACCTGCCCTGTCACACTGTGCAAAAGGAAAGAGGGAGAAGTGAGCAGGCAGGAAGGAGGTCTGTGAATGCCAACAATGATGCCTGATCCACGGAGACACAACCACAGTATAGTGGCAGATTGGATGGGAGTCTGACAGCACCACTCTGAAACCCTCAAACACATGTGAAGTATGTGCAAGTTGTGAATATGGATGGCCGGGGTGGGGGTGCGAGGGGGTAGAAAATTGATAGTGATGAATGGTTTCAGTATGGGTATTGCCTTGAGATTGATGTAGTTGAACAGAAGGGGAGCTGCTGTTTAGGTTGTGTCACTGGATCAGGTTTTGATTGTAAGTGTGCACCCTGTGAACGTTGAGTAGCTGTGGATTCACCTATTGGTTCGACAGTGTGCATTTCCCGGAACCCTCAATCCTTCTCGTATGATTCTCTTGCATATCTTTTTTTAATACGTATACAGTTTTTTTTTTTGAACATCTGCAAGCTACAATATTAGTTTCCATGAATCTCATTATAAAAACAGAAAGCTTGTGACAGACAGAACATACATCAGTGGGCAGTACAGTACTACTTTATTCTATTTTACGTGCCTGAACAGAGCAAACCATGTTTGCTCCAAGTCTAAAACTCTATTGGCATGCCATGGCAGTCACAGATTGGCAGTCAGCAGAATATCTTTAAACAGCGATGAACAGGCCCGCAAAATTTGGCACACAATTCTTGTGTCTGTTGTGTAAGGTACAACTGTGGAAGAATCAGATCCGCTGCAGAATAATCAGGACATGTCATCTGTGAGACTATTTTGGTAGAGTCTTTTTAGGAGACAGCCGTACACCTCAGTGATAATGTCTGCAGGCTCACACTGAGCTGTTTCCCATTGACAGCTTTTCTAAACCATGTGTTGGAAATTTGTGGTGTTAGTTTGGGGTGCATACAAAGCAACAGGGAGCAAACGCTGTCTGTCTGAGCCTGTGGTCACCTGTTGAGGGGACTGCTCACCTATCCCATGGAAGTGAGCTGACTGACTGAAACCCAGTCAGAGTACCAGCTTGACCCATAACGTACATCCCTGCATTCCTCTGTAGACCCTTGGACTGTTCCCTGGGAGTGTTGGGGTTACACCCCATTCATACACAAAGTTGAGGTTATAAATGGGGTTATACCCCATTTATACACAAAGTTGGGCCCAGGAGTGCTCCTGAAGAACATCAACTTTATGCCCCTCTGAGTCTGTTCATACAGGGAATCACCACTCGCCTTGACCACCCCGTGTATGCGAAGTGGCCGAGAACTCTATGCACAGTGTGTGCCGTATACCACTTCCGGAGCACTGGCGGTGACCGTGTACATGCAAAGCTTAGAGCGCTTCAGGAGCATTCTCAGGCCCACTTGTCTGTTCATACAGAGTTTAGGGGGCTTCAGAAGTGCTCCTGGGCTGCCCTGAATGCCTTGTATAAAATGGGATATCAGACCCCTTTCACAAGTTGAATTTAACCAGAAGTCCATCCCAAAATTGGTCAAGCATTAGTTTTCCCCCGAAATGTTCTCTGCAGATGGCATCTATCATGAGCATGGCTGGTATTGGATTTTTTTGGATCGACTTGGTCCTTGGTTAGCAAAGAAAAACCGGCTTTGTAGTCATTTCTCTTTGTTTGTTTTCATCTTTAGGCATCTGCTAGTGGTCCCTATAGGGATTTAAAGGCTTTGTTTCAAACACTCTTTCAGAGAGATGCTAATTGCATTCTTAAAATGAGGACGCAACATCTATAGAAGGGGATTGTTGATCAAACTTAGGCTGCGTAGTTTCTGTGAAACTCTGCAACCGGCAACATTTATTTTTTTGAGAAAGCTTATATGAAATGTTGAATAATATCACATATGATTTGGCCTTGAAAATTTGAGAAGTAGACCTGATCAGTCTGTTTCAATTACCTACTCATGTTCTCTTCCCTCTCCTCCTTGTCTCTCTGCAGGAGAGCAGAAACAGTAATTTGTCAGTCAGTCCAACTTTTATCAAATGTTTATTTGATGAAATCATTGAAGTAAAACTACAGGCTGCCACGTTGGAGCTGATTTTCATGTGTCATTGACAGCGGCTATCTTCCACTAATTACTCATTCATGACAAAAATCCTTTGTTTGTAGCAAAATGCATGTAATGACGTTGGCAGCATGAACTACTGATCCATAGAATTGTGTGCAGTGAAGCGTAAAGCGGAACATTGAGCTAGACAATACACAAAAATGTGATTGGACTAGGTGAAGTACACTGCTTCAACAGGTCTCTTTGGAAATTATATGGAAAATGTGTGTGTATGTCTGTGCGTACAAACTGTATGTTTATATCTATCTATATATCTATACCGGCAATTCCCATTATAATGAAGTCCTCTGAACCAGCTGTTTTCCTTCGTTATATCAAAATTTCATGATAGCAGAACAGTGAAGTATATATTCAGAGAGGCCTATATAGATGATAATTTTGAACCTGAATTTTTACTTTGTTGTAGGGAGAATTTCTATAAAATAACTGTATTACTAATTATAATGGGAGTGCACTATATCTATGTCTATATCTATGTCTGTCTATTTATCTATCTATCTATCTATCTATCTATCTATCTATCTATCTATCTTTCTATCTATCTATCTACTGTATCTATCTATCTATCTATCTATCTATCTATCTACTGTATCTATCTATCTATCTATCTATCTATTTATCTATCTATCTATCTATCTATCTATCTATCTATCTATCTATCTATCTGTCTACCTACAGAGTAGATGGATGGATAGATACTAGTATGTAGTTGATAGATAAGTAGATAGATGTAGATATTCATCCAAGGAGAAGGTAGGGCCATGATGTCATTTGGTGCTGGTTTTCATTTTTCCCTCCATGAAATTGTCAAAGCACAATTCCTTGATTCATTACAGCTTGCACAAAATGTGTACTGTCAGAGATGGAGACTGAGACTGACAGAACTGAATGGACAATTCTTTGAGCACAAAAGAAAATGCCAGGAATTTGATGTACCCTCTCTTTGAAATGTACATCAGCTGTGCAAGGCAGCAGCTAGTGTACATAAACAAACCAGACAGATTGTCAAGTCATCTCGCTCTGGCTTGAGCTTCTTCGGCTCTCTCGTTTTTACCCGCTCCGTTACCACGCACAACTCTTTAGGCCTGCAATACTTTGCTCATACAGTGAGCGGTACAGTCCCAAAGTGCTGGATGATGAACTCCCCCTGTCCTGCCCAAGAAACCATCTACATGCTGTCCTCCTCACCGAGTGATGCTGAGGAGTGAAGATCAGTAAGCTAGCCTGCATTAGAGGTACTTTGGAGATGGTATGTGTACCTAGCAACACGGATAGACGGAGGGAAAACAACAAATGTGAATGAGCACCACCTCTCTGGTATTGAGAGCAAGCGTGCGTGGAATCTGATGTTTGTACATCAGATCGCTTGCTGAGTAGTGTTAACCTGGTCAGGGGTAGTGTTATTGAACTGTAGGTCTCTTGTTGTTACTGTCCAGACTAGACCATCACAATGAGCATGGGGTGAGAAATTGTGGAACAGGGTTTCTGGAGATGAGACTATCACTAGCTGATGCCAGAGCTATGGGTGGAAAGGTACAATAAACAACGAACCATGATGCGCAGGTCATGCTTTCTCACTGTTATGGGTGATGGATGCGAGAGCGGGATGGACGATAGATAAATGATCTCGCAGAGACGGAAGGTTGTGAGGAGAGGAGAGGTAAGAGGTAACCCCTTGTAGGCGCAAGGGGTGGTCTTGTTCTGGGACACGCTGCTCGTTTGAGAGAGTGTTGTCAACGAGGTGTTGGCCAGGGGGGGAGGGGGAGACGTTAGCTAGTGACATCACCCCGCACTCTCTCTCCTCCCATACTACCGTAATTGCTGCCAAACGAGGAAGCTATGATTGATTCCATTTCTGAGAAAAGGAAATGCCGACCCACAGAATGTGGTTTAAAGGGGCACAGAAGGGTTGGGTACAATGATCGACAACAGTTACTGGTTTTGATGTAAACAGATAATAAATTCTAAACAGAAAATCTTTTATGGAGACAGTTCATATTGCTGTGTTTCAAAATTTCAGTATTTTTTTTTTAGTGTAATACAATATGCTAGCTTTAGTATATTCACTTCTTTTTATGTTTGCTGTAGGGATTGAGTACCCAACCTTCTAGTTCATATTTTTCTATGTTGCATCAGGGAGGTGTTAGAAAAGGAGAGACAACTCTTCGTAATTCATGCAAACACATGTTTTGGTTCAAAACGTTACAATGGGATGTCTAGCATTCCACTATATGCTTTGAAGTCATGCTCTGCACCGCTCTAGTTGCAAGGCGAAGTTCGGAGACGAAGAACGCATTTCACCTTTCGTTGAATTACAAGCTTTATCATCGATTTTCATCGTAAAAATGAAATACTCGAATTGATTGAGAGTAGTTCAGGAAAGAATTCAATATTATAAACATGTATTTCTAGTTTCTTCGTAATGCGCAAATTGAAATGAAATGAAAATTAGGCCATCTTAAAAACCTAATATTTTTCTATAATGCGCACATTTCAGCATGTTAGTTTTCTATCCTTTAATCTGGGATATTTTGATCTTTCAAATAAAGTACTCCACTAAAGCGTGCACCAGCGTGCTTTTAAACTATTTGCTGTTAAAATTGTAAGTTTTACACTGCATTTTGATTCGCTGCTCCAATTCAAGGTACACAAATTCATTGTTGCCATCACATTGAAAGAGAGAGAGCGAAATGCAGTAGGGGCAAGTATTTCTAGATGTGAGAGCGCTAGTCCCGATTATTGATGCTCTCTTTTGTCAAAGCACCTGATTTCCACCTGTAGTTAAAGGACAAGTTCACCTTCATAAACATAAGGATTGAGAGAATGTAGCAATATTAGTAGAGCACATCATTGAAAGTTTGAGGAAAATTGGACAATCCGTTCAAAAGTTATGAATTTTTGAAGTTTTTGTGCAGTAACCACTGGATGAGAAGACTACTGCAGTGTGTGAATAACTTAGATGTCACATGCGTACAATAATATAATGAAAATATAAAGAGAATTTCACAAAATTTCATCTTTTGCAAAAAGTACACATTCCCCCGACTCGTTACCGACAAATGCTATGGGTATTATTATTCCCCCTGCCTTTAGAAAGAGTCAAGTCAAGTGCTCTTTTATTATGCGAAAAAAGTGAAAATATGTTGAATTTTCTTCACATTTTCTTTATACTGTTGTACGCATATGACTCACAAGCTGTAGTAGTCTCCTCATCCAGCGGTTCCAACACAAAAATTTTAAAAATTCATAACTTTTGCATCTATTGTCCAATTTTCCTCAAACTTTCACTGATGTGTTCCACTAATATTGTTGCATTCTCTCAATCCTTATGTTTATGAAGGTGAACTTGTCCTTTAAGCGCATAACTTCTCGGCGGTGCCGCGCATGACTTCAAAGGAGAGCAGGAGTTGTCTTTTCTTTTCTAACACCTCCCTGGTTGCATATTTTAACCCGTTCCATACGGGAACCTGGTGGCCTGTGTATTAAGTCTATATGGGTTTGAGAATTCAGGATGGAACGGGTTAATACTTGAAATCCACCTGGTAGTCATTTATTGTTTGGGGGGGGGGCAGAGGGGCATGTTGGTCGGAGCAACCTTTGTTGTAAAAGGTATGCCTAAGATAGGGACATTAGTTAATTTGTCTATTGAGACATTCCTTATTGGGAGCAACCGAGTGACAGCTGAGGAGAGGAAAATCTCGCACATTTTGTTTCTACGGAAACTGTGTCATTACTATGGAGACAGGAAAGGAATGTGTGCCGTTCCCTTGGATATATTCTACAACATGTGCTTGCTTGAGAACTTGAAGAAGTGTTCTTTTCCTCGTGGGTGCATGGGGAAATGCGTTTTTCATCTGTCTAGAATGTGTGTTGGCAGTGACAGGCAATTTGAACAGTGTGTCTGTGTGACCGTGTATGGTTCTTTGGTCAGATCCGGTGGTTACCTAGATGTGAAGCTTAGTTTCGTTTGTGTGTTTGTAGCACATATGAAGAGACGTAAGAGTAACCCACAGGACAGTATGTTCCATTTCATGCACATCAAGGGAAACATTGTTATGTGTCGTAAAGATTGCGGTGAAAGTCTGGTGAATTAGTCAGCAAAACAGTCATCCAGGCAGACGATTTACAATGCTGACTGACCCCTTGCGGTTTACTCTTTGCTATATAGAAACAATGTACTCCTGCCCAACTAGGCATGTATTCCAATTGTGGAGTGAGTCCTTCTGTGATATAACTGTATCTACCGAGATCTAGGGATGGCTCCAACCTTCCCACCTTGGTTAATTCCATAAATGACTTGCTTCTGTTGTTTTGTTAGATATTCAAACAGATTAAAATCATATAAGGATAGAAGTGCTTAAAGGGAAGCAGTCCTGAGATTTTCACTGTACTGATAATTAAGAAGAGTAAAAAATATAAACTTTCACCAATTTATACGCTTGGACATCAAAAATTGTCTCCGTACGCGATTTTTGAAAAATAATTCCTGCAAGCGATCGTGAAAGAGCCGGCAAAAAGATGCTACGTAGTGCATGCCCTACTCACCAAGTTGACAGCCGTGCCTCTAAAAACCAATTTAAGTGTTCAAATGATTAGTTGCAATTTTATCATATAATGTGAAAGTTTGTGGTTTTATAATTTCAAACAAAATATTTCAAGCTTAGATATATATAATTTACGAAAAATTAATATTGTAAACATAAATTTATATGTATTTTTAAACCAAATATACCATGAACTTGACATCAAATAGGCACGGTCGTTTTCTAGCTTCCGTCCGTGTTGCATACTTCTTAGCGTAGAAACCACTCTCGCGCGCAAATCCTTACCATACCAATGTATACATACACAGTACACTCGACTCCGTCCAGTCGATTTTGGCATTCAAACCGAAGATAACCTGTGCATGAGAGAGTCGAATTCTTCAAAGAAAATATTGTTTGTATCTCAATATTTCTGTAAGTAGTCAGATAATCGCCTTTCCTCGAAAAAAAAAAAAATATGACGTGAGCCGGGAAGGGTAAACACAGGGGGTCGTAGGGATATGATTTCGCTCCACTTTGCCGTGCATGTCCAGTCGGCACTGGCAGCAGCTAGCTCAGTGGCACTGTACTGCAGTCCAACCCCGGCTGCAGGCCCACGGTAAATTAAACATAGCTAGCCACTTTCCTTACCTCTCTACGCTTTTTTCCCTCGGTTCTCTTCGAAGTCGATGCTCGAGGTGTTTCTGTTTTATAACTCATGTGACCAAATGGTCAGGATTGCATCTGGTTTCAGGAGTTTTCTCGGTTTATAACCGAGGGCCACAGCCTGCCGGTCCACGTAAAAACATCGCTTCACAAATTGTCCACGCACAGGTAGGTCACAACACGATTTCGAGATTTTGTAGGCCCTAAAAAGTTTCTTATGTTCGGCATCGTTGTACCGATATTTCCCAGCCATACAGCTCACCTTTCACGATACTTTTGTTGGTCTGGGACGGAAAAAAGGATTTTCCTGGGAAATTTTCTGCACGATTCGAGCAAAACTACTGATGTAAGATAGCCTGACCAGACGACGCTGAATGCGGTCGCCCCTGTAGTGTACTAGCAGGCCTGTGTAAAATCGTTTCTACCTACAAATATGTACACTCTGTACGTACTATAGAACATGCATGAGCGGCGACAGGTAGGGCTGCAGCTGCGCTTGAGACTGGAAAAGTGCGAAGGGCAAACCGCGTACAGGATGCGTACGCGTATCTACCGTAGATCTATCATCTAGTTGTACCGTCCACACGTGCGAATATAATACACAATACATACACACACACACAAACACACACACACACACACACACACACACACACACAACGTAGAAACAATGTCAAATACGAGTCGGAGTAGCCACCGACGTCTTCATGCATCCGGGTAAACTAGGGAGCGTACGGATAACGAGCAGAACACGGCTGGAAAGAGTTGTGCATCGACGACGTATGACTCTCCGCCAAGTCTTGCTCATTAGCATATTCGCCATGCAGAGTCACACTTTTTCAACCAAAATGTAGGAGCTTATTTGGTGATTTTAAAGTTTGTTTTTGGCGAAAGTAGTTCATTGGAGGTACCAACAACAACATATTTTTTTAAATTTCGTGAGGACTGTGTCCCTTTAACAACTGTATACTATGTGCATGGTTGTAGTTGCTGAGCCAAGCATATTGATTCAGATTGATAGATAAACTGTATGGTTCAATATAGAATGACTCCATTCCCATTATCATACTATGATTTTGCAGCTAATTAATGTTTGTTTAGTTAGAAAGATTGCCTTAATGTTGCAGAGTGTAAATTGAGAACTTGAAAAGTGATATTTGACAGAATTCCATATGGATCAAAAGCCATAGGTTACAATATGTCTGCCTTATCCATTCAAATAGAGAGAGTATCTTGTTTTGTTTTCATGCAGTGCAGTGTTAGAAACCTAACAAGTTGAGGGAGATGATGCTGTTTCATCCAATGCTCCCCTCCCCATATGACCTTTTATACGGTCGCCGTGATGGATTGAGGGATAATGGGAAACTGTTTTGAGATGTACCGCCTGGCAAATTCCTGGAAAATATGACAGGAGCCAGGAATGAGACTGAGCCTTCGGTGTAACCAGTAACCTTCCACAGTAATATTGTCTACATGTAATGAAAAGTAAATATGATTTGATACCGCTTTGATGCAGGCCTCATACGTTGGCCTGTAGGATGAAAAAAGTCAAAAGGCTGTAGACCTCATTCACACAAGTTCTCAAGAGTTGAATTGTATTTTGTGGGGGAAAATGATGTATGATAGCAAGCACAGGGTTCAAACTCTGTCCCAGCTGTATCACATGTTTGATAGCAAGAAACATGTGTATCTCTCCCAAAAACCCTTCCTCTCCTTTGGCTTGAATGTGCAAGGGTATTTGTATGAAGGTCAAAAAGTCTGATGTATCTTTTTAAGGTAAGTTTACTATTGTGTTTCATTCAGACACAAGAGTCATCTTCTGAAGCTGAGATGAACCAAGTTCAGTCTTTAGACACATCAGCCGGCATGTTGTAGAAATGGAGGCTAGACTCTTCAGATTTACAAATCGTTTGGCATATTGTGTATGTTGAGTATCATATGGCGATTGGCAGAAATCCATGTTACATTGTGACACAAGTAGTGATGCATGAGTGCCTGAGAACAAAATTGGTGTGTTTGTGTGAGTTTAAAGCATTCTAGTAGTCATGAATGATGTGACGTATGATTGAAATTCCTGCTCTGTGTCAGCTCAGGACACTTGAGTGGTTATTTCTCCTTTACACAGACTGTAATATTTACTCTGCCCCGCTTTCCGGCTAGCCCAGTCCATGTGCCCATCAATTGGTATCTATAGACGACAAAAGATATGAACCTAGACAGTGATTGCAATACAGGACATAACAGACTGAAATGTTTGCCCACTGTACACAGTGCTCATGGGTTCACAAATTGTATGTAAAGCCTGTGTACCTGTCACAAGAATGACTCTCTCATACAGGACACAAAGAGAGCTACATGTATGTAACGCTGTTGTGGCTGTGCTTTATTATCTGGCCGTGTTCTCTCGCACTCAATGGCAAGATTGTGTGTTGCGTAGCCTCATGCTTCAGCCAGTGGGAAGGAGGGAGAAGGGGAGACACTTGGGGGTGAATATTGAATTCCCAATGAGGCAGAAAGTGATTTTTTTTTCTTCACAAATATGGTGATTCACTCAACAGAGAAACAATACGCTTCACCCTGAACTCCAGAAAAGTGGATATTGTGTCCCAAGGGCTACATAGATTCATAGATATCTGTGTGAATGCTGAGAAAGGGACAAGATTACAGCACTGAGCACTCTCATTGGCACTTGGGATGTATATTAAATGAATTGACATGCAAGTTGTATAAAAATAACATTCATATTCGTGTTACTTCATTGACACATACAGTTTGTTTAACATTCTACGTTACAAAATTTGCCAATGCTTGAAATCATGTGTGTGGTTTATGAACATCATGAGAGAATGTTTCCCTCTCTCAACCTGAACCCCTTCAGAGTACCTAGGGTTCACCACTTTTGGGGCACCCTCAAGTGGCATAATAGTCAATCTATGTGCTGTCGTTGCTTCGTATGCATTGAAGCACTCAATAGAAAAATCTCATTTCCTTCATCTATTGAATATCAATCATGCGCTCATGTTTCTCACAGAGATCTGTGTGTGCTGTGCAAATCTGTTCTACAACTGCATGAACTTGTTCAGCACCTAGCACTTAACCCACTGACGACTTGTCCCTAGTTTACTTGGGCAGGCGTCTATGGAAAATGTCTTGTAGCAAAATCAGTTCGTCCCCCATGGGTTAATATGTGCTAGTAATGTTTGACTGGAGGCATTTCTGACAGGAAGGATAAGCCAAGGCTGTGATTACAGCACTATCGTAAATCTCGGCCGCCTTTGCTGTTTAAAACTAACAAGCTGTTCAGTCAGAGCATTGGGAATGCAAGTGTGGATAGTATATCATGCCTGTGCTTAAATTGTGTAGCTCCTGTTTCAGGGGTAACATATGGTACCATGCATGTACCTCTGTATACTTGTCATTATACATTTAGGGCATTTTTTGTTCTTTCTTCATTAGGGTAATTTTAGACACATCATGTGTAGGAATTATCGAAGTTTTCAACTCATGGTGCTGTTTTATAAATGCAATCCCATTTAAGGCACTTTAAAGTTCGTTCCGTTTTTGTGTTCGGTCAGTAATATGTTGTACATCATTTGCCCCCAAACCCCCAAATAGTCATATTTAGACATTAGTATGTTATCTCCAGAGATAAAAAAACCCCCACTAATTGTGTTAAAAAAGGTAAATGATAGGTACTACATATAGGCACTTTTAATTTAGTTTTATTCGTGTACGGTAAAATATTTTGGGATGATACTTTGCAGGGGTGATATATCTTGTTTGATACTTATTTAATCTTTATTAATGTGCTACTCCAGTCTTGTTATAACTGCATACTTTACTTGCTTTTGTTTATTTTTCATGTTCTTCTCCCTTCTCAATGATAATGCTCTGTTTGTTCTTGATATTGTTGCTAGGTGTAATCTACATGTTATGTATGTTTGCTCTTTATGCTAACGATGTATGTAATCAAATGGAAGCACTTCCCTGTTCGGGCAGGTAGTCTTGAAAGATAGGACACTTTACTAGTCATAGCAGGATGTTGACTGGCTCTCAAGATTTTTTTTTTTTTTTTATTGACGTGTATTTCTTGAACATTGATATGAGTGTAAAATTAAAATTGTGGAGAAGATTATGACATGATATGAAGTAGAAGCTGCAAAACAGACTCCAGGAACTACATTTGAGTTCAAGTTTTGAAATGCACACACACACAAACACTACATACACATGCACAGAACTTTTTTTAACACACACAGAACAAAGGCATTCTTCATATCGCACCAACCATAACATCAGTGCTTTCAGTATTCCTGATAAATTAATTGACTTAAGTTTTTGAGAGTTTTGATTGTTTCTCTCCTGGGTCCCCTAGCAACAAACTTTGAATGAACTGATGAATGAAAATCAATACTTAGAATCCAACTGCATACATTAGTTGTTGCTATGTCAGGCAAGCCGTGGGCAAGCTTTCTGGTTGTTAGGAACAATCTTTGTGTAGAATATGTGCATAAAGTTTGAATGTGTTTGTAAACTCATCTCTTGTCTAACCCTGGCCCTCACGCATCTTTCACAATTTTCCCCCCTCATCCTCCCCTGCAGAGCAAAGTCGGAGAGATGACCTAGAGTCTCTGGGCTACATGCTGATGTACTTCAACCGGGGCAGCTTACCGTGGCAGGGCCTCAAGGCGGCGACGAAGAAGCAGAAGTACGAGAAGATCAGCGAGAAGAAGATGTCCACTCCCATCGAGGTGCTCTGCAAGGGGTATTCACGTAAGTAACCAATGAAAATTTATGGATGGGCTAAAGAGCATGCAAGGGGGATATTGGGTGGAATGAAAGAAAAAACGCACACAAGAAAAAAAAAACAACAACTCGTGAATATATCATCTCTTACTCAATAAAAGAGGAATGGTAAATTCCTTTTGTAGATTCCTTTTGGAGAAAAGATGGGGAAAAATTCCCCTTCCTTCCCCCCCCCCCCCCAAAAAAAAAACAACAACAACAAAAAACCCAAACATCATGTAAAGTGTAGGATTATTTTAAACAAAAAAAAGAAAGAAAAAGAAAAAAGGTACCAATGCAATGTAAATGCTAAGTTAAAAAATATTGAACATGTTCTCATATGGCAATTGCCAGGGCTTTCACCTTGAAGGTATGAGCAGTTGAAGACCAGTCCAAAGTATACTCGAGTAGATGTCTATGGGAAATGCTTTTTTTGTCAATGGCAAAATCATCTCGTTAGCAATGGGTTAAGATGAAAGGGACGACTTTAACTAAGTGTGTTGTATTCATTATCTCTCTCTTTATTTTAAGATACTGTCTCTGAATAGAATAGAAACTAAGTGAAACATTCATCTTTTAGATTGGTTGAAAGAAACAAACCCAAAAACCTATGAAGCTACATGGTCATAAGGAGTAACAAATTGCTGTTGGGTATATGCATACTGTGGATGCATTACAAACTCTTGTAGTGATAATAGAGTACAATGTATGTGTATTCGTTTTGCCTTACAATTATTGTCCTCCCTTATCTGAACCTGTAGGTCTCTTAGGTAATGTCCATTCTTTTCCTGCGCAGTGGTCCACACTTTTCCCAGACTACCGGTCATTCTCACCAAGCGTCGTTGTCCGGCCAGCCACTTCCCCCAAAGTCCCTCAGCACCTTCCTTGGTAGCCATGGAAACTATGCTGATTGGCTAGTGGAGCCTCTCCATGCCCACATTAACTGCTTCCCCACCCCCTTTTTTCTTTATCCCCTACCCCCGTTACGCTCCATGATTGCTCATGTGTCAGACGTTCAATTCAGTATGCACATTACATGACTCTACAGTTTCAAGAGCATGATGTTGATTTCATTGAAATTATCTGTAGTGCCTCTGTATGCATGGTACATAATGTACATGTATGTAGCACATAAACACACACACACACACACACACACACCAGAAAAAAAAAAAAAGAACAGAACAAATCACATTCTGTGAAGTGTTTTCTGTTGTGACTTTTTTTTGTAATCATGTGTGTCTGTATCATTCAACAGCACCTAAGGAATGTAGCATCCCATCAAAGAAAATGACACCTGGGTCGCAAGTATAAAGCAACATTCATATGAAAGAGTACAAAATTATTACTTTGATATCAATTGCGTGACAAGCATTAGCAAGCAATATATGAATGCTTTTGTTGGAGCTTACTTCAGCACAGCAGTCTTACAAATACAGTCTAAATTTTCCCCCCTACCCAGCAGATGTGTGATATTTCTGTTACTCAGAGTAAGAATGAGATACGAGGAATTTCTCTCCCTGTGACATAAGATTGTACCCTAGGCTTGTAGCTTAAAGGTAATTGTTCAAGTGTTATCTGTCATTGTATCTTATTTATTCATTTATCCTTTATTTACAGAGATTTTGGGAGGAATAGGAAAAGAGGAGGTGAAGGATTGTGAATTAAGAATAGGAGAGAAGAAAACCTCTGCAACAAACTTATTCTTGCCTTGAAATATGTGGGAGGATGGCAGCTCATGTAACGTGTTTCACCATTCTTGCCCGATAGTTATGGCCTAAAAATGGGTGCACTCTCATTGAGATTCCTTTTGTGCGCAAGCAACAGCAGTTGAGAATTCACAGAATACGACACCAAATTACGAAGAGGCTTGATTTTCAAAGTTAGGCTCTAGCATGTTGGATGCCAGTACACATTGTAGGTGGCTCTCAGGCAGTATATTTTGGAACATTTTAAGGGCTTGTTCAACTCCTCTGCTGCCCTTTAAATGATAACAACCAGCCAAATGTGCATTCTTGGCAAGGCCAGTGGGAGATACTGATTCCAGTTGTGACTGCATCCTTTGCTAGACGACAGACAACACCATTAAGAGGCTGAGATTGTTTTTTTGAAGGAGAATATTTGGAGGATGCCGGGGAGATGGAGGTACAAACCCTGTGCCTTTGTTAAGCATCGTCAAACAAATAGGCTGTATCTGTGTTTCTATCTCTCGCATTGTCTGGCAAAGAACAAACGGCAGGTCTAGATTAAACAAAAGCCCAATATGCAAGAAAAACAGAAAAGGTAGATCAGGCTAGGAAATAATGACAGTGCAGTTTTTTAATAGAATGTACCAATGCCATTAAAGTAGACAACTATTTTTTTTTTCAATGTCTAGGGAAACTGCAATCATCGGCTTATGAGTAAAAGTATAGAATTACCAGATATACAGCTTTTATGTACATCTACTATGTAGATAGATAATAGAGATCAAAGAGATTTAATGTATCTTTAAATATGTCAGTTGATAAGATGGGTCGGCCTGAAGCATATTTGTCAATACTGTTGTGTCAAATTTATTCAGTATTTTTTTCTCTTTTTGCACCTTTAGACCATTTCCTGATTGATTAGTGTCGTCATACTCAGTATTAAAGCCATGATCCTTACCCACGGTATCAGGTTTACCTGGAATCCGTTCCACGACACCCGCAATAACAGGATACTCCTAAGTGGGTAGGAGGCATCACCAACACGGGAATGTCCTATTAGTTAGGCAACACTTTTGGTCATTGCTCAGCTTGAGAGCTGATCCTTTACCAGATCTTAAGTCTATGTTCAAGACCCCTTACCCCACCCCCACCCCCACCTCTTCCCTATTGCCACATGTCTCCATGAACAACTTGGTCGTGCTTCAAAAGTGTTAAGACTTTGCTCGCTTTGAAGGTTGTTGTCCCTCATTTTAAAGACATCCCAAAGACACAATTATGAACTAAATAAGCGAAATGAATCAGGTGACAGCAATATGCATGAGAATGATGTCATGCTAAATCATTTTGTTGTTAATATAATTAACTTGTACTTTTATCCTTTCATTTCTGTCTACACCGTAAGATATTGTATCAGTATGTCATCTGTATGGATTAATTTATGTGATATTAAGAATACAAGCATCACATTTTTACTTTCTTTTTATACCTACTTTGAAAAAAAAAATCTGCATTTGCTCATAAAAATACTGCTATTAATTTCTTAAGAGAAATCATCACAACTTGTTTGGGAATTGGCCCTTTCTGTTTGCATTGTCACTATGGAAATTTGCAACAGCAGCTATGTTTCCTACATATTTCATTGTTTACTGCAAGAAATTGCAGTGGGAGGCAGTGTTTTTTGGGTGGCTTACAGCTAGCGAAGTGCGTGGGCATCCTACCACTTTGAGACCTAGAGAACACTCAATGCACTTTGTCCATTTCATAGTAGTGGATTGTTAGCCTCCATGATTAATCAAAAAAACACGACACCCCCCCCCCCCCCCCGAAAAATAAAATAAACCAAAAACTAACAAGCCAACACAAACATGTAAGGGGACAAATCCTTTGTGTTCTACCAGCATATACTAAATACCATTAGTACACTCATTTGATAAAGTCAGCACATGTTTCTCCCCCCCCCCCCCCCCATTTGATATAGTTTTAGATAATTGCTTGTTTGGCAATAGTCCCTCTCATGTAGCAAAAGTGCCAGACTACTAAAAAAATGAAGCTGAAAGCAAGAGTCTCCTTCCTCACTCCCAAATTAGGGAGGCTAATTGCTTGACAAAAGAAGACCAGAAAGTGCCCGATATAATTCTATTTTTCTAGGTTGCTGTATTCAATCAGAGCATTGGGCACCAACGTAATTTGCAGATAGAGATCTTCTGTCAACACGGGGTGTCATAAATCCTCAAGTTGTAAGAGACGGTTTGTCACGGAGCAGCAGGAGGGGGGAAAAAACTGCATAAATTGGCACATCCCAACGATCATTCAGCAAATTTTCATCATCGTCTGAGTGCCATCTCACATCGTGTATCCTACTGTGAGTTCCCCTTCATCTGCGCGCTCGCAACCCAGTGACGAGCGAGACAGTAGCAGTTGCCAATAAGGTAGCCCGTCTCTTTCGGTGATAGGATGTGGGTGATGGGAACAATTTAGAATCATTGTAAATTTACTGCCGATCATAATTAGTTTACTAAAGACATCCTCTGAACAAAGGCACCGGAGGAATGGCAACAAATTGAGAGTCATTTTGGCTGACACTCCTCTATGCAGGCCAAATAATGATTGTCTGTTTGTAACCAACAGGTTTCAACCGTCACAGAGTTCCAGTGATTTAAGGTTAGAGTAGACTTCAGGTGAAAAAAAAACCAAAAACAAAACCTCCATTGTATCATAAATTGTTCAACTAAACATGCTGAAGCTGAAAGGAATGTATGCTAGCCAAGTTGAGATGGATAGTTTTCAGAGTCGAATGATACTTGCAAAATTGAAAACACTTAATAAGCATTTGGCCTGATAACTCGAAGCAGTGCAGAAGGGATTAACTATGAAATACACATTGGGAACATGTAGTCAGCAACACTTTGTACATTTATGACTGTTCTTGAAGCTGCCTGCCTTCTCACATTGTGATATGATCAAATTATGCCAGCAGAATGTATGGTTTATACATGTTTTGAGTCACATGGGAATGAAATTACATTTATTTTGGAGGAGTTCATCGTCAACATTTTTTGTTTCTTCTCTAATCTTTGATTCTGAGTGTAAAAGTGAATAAGTTTTTTGAAATCGGTGCCGTGATGACATTTTGTTTACAACAAATATTCAACTCAAGAGAAACTTCAGGATGGTTGATTTTATGTTGATTTATGTATTTTTGATTACCTGAACTGACGGAAATTTTAAGAAAACTACCAAACTTTGTGACTGATGATTCAATGCAAAATACAAACATGATATGGATGGTATGCCTATTCCTCATTATTTGGGTCTTCATTTCAATTTCCCCTCCCTTCTTTTTGCACAGATTCTTTTCTCTCTTATGTTGTGGTGATGGGAGTAAACCAAAGTTCCGTAATATACTTATCGTATAGAGAGCTAGAAATCATGCCTGTGCTGTAGAAAAAACATAGTTCAATAAATGCTGTCAAATGTGATATATGTGGACCATTTGAAATGTCTGTCATGTGCAGCCTCTACATGGTTGCTAGGTTATCAGCATCATGTTTCCTATGGTCATTACTCATTAACTCGCACGAGTGCATAATCCCTTTAGTGAAATGGGAATCGCATCATGGGGAGTATTCCATTTCAGAAACTGAATGCCGGCAGATCAGTAAATTGCATCATTTTCCGCAACCACCCTTCCCCTCCTACGTGGAAAAGTGATAAAAACAGAACAAAAGCTTACATTATATAGCCCCTTAATCAGCGGAAAGTCGAGACTGTATATCTTCCTTACACTGTGCATGTCACGACACTGGATACTGCATTATCGGTTTTAGCCAATCCGTGGCATGAGTGAGTTCTTGAACTCTTAGAATAGTCGGCTCAAACTCTGTGGCCACAGTGTTGGTTACAAGAGTGAGTGGGGCTCCCTCAATATGCCCTGCAACATGCTGGTGTGGGCAGCCACAGAGCAGGGCTAATTTCTTTTCACAATGGAGAAGGTTCAATATGTGACCTTGCTTTAAATAAGAAAACAAAAATGGCTCTAAAGTCTCCAGACAAAATTTTATATTTAAGGTTAGATTTTGAGATCTGAGGAGAATAAGTTATAGAAGATCAAAAGTTTTAATAGAAATGATACCTCTTAGAAAAGCGGCTTTGAAGTCAAAGGTATATTGAGGCTGTTCTGAGTCACCCTTTATATTCATTGTGTGTATATGTGTTAGTGGAACAGAATATGAATAAAAATCTCCTTGCTGCATCAGATACCCTGATGACCATATGGCTATTTGTCACGTTTCATCAAAATGTTATGATCAGGCTCCGGCATTGAAAATGTTTTGATCGTGTATAGGACAGTGTTTGCTGTGTTTCCTTTGTTAGTTGATATGACATTACTTGGACTTTGTACCAAGCATTATTACTATTATTTTTTTTTTATGTGTGGTAATAATGCAATACGGAACTCTGTCATGCCGCATTAGTTTTATTGTTGACAAGTACTGGCACTGCCTACCAGTCAGGTAACTCCACCCTTGTGCCATTATAAACACAAGAAGCCTAATAGTGCAGGTGGATTTTTTTTTCTTCTAGTTTTCTGCCGTCTGCTGTATTTCAGGACATTTTTCTTGCCTTTTGTGGTACACATTATGTTTCTGTTACAGCTGTTACAATCAGGGATGTCATTGAGCATGTTTTACAGCTGTAAAGTTAATTCACAGAGCATTTGGTATTTGCCATCTGAAGAGAGATTAGCGTAAAATTCTGAGAAGACTGCTGAAATATATACAGAGTATGCTACAAACTACCCTATTGCTACTACTGTATGATGCCATAGTCATTGATATGGGTGTGTGGGTTGGTGATGCCAGGAGTATGATCGTTT
Source organism: Diadema antillarum (assembly GCF_040938485.1). Lineage (NCBI taxonomy): Eukaryota > Metazoa > Echinodermata > Echinoidea > Diadematoida > Diadematidae > Diadema > Diadema antillarum. Next base: position 1,837,676 of record NW_027271021.1, on the reverse strand, counting down.
TGTGGTGTTAAAAAAAAAAGAAAAAGAACAAAGAAAAAAAGAAGAAGAAAAGAATACCCATATCATGTCTTTGATTTGTATTTCAGAGCATTGTTATGCCTGTGTATTTTCATGGATGAGTAGCTACAATACTGTTGTAGGGTGTATACGCCGTCCTTTCTACTTTCTTGCTTGCCCCGGGCACTTGTCTTCGTGCAGCTACAGTGGAAACATGAAATCAATTTTTTCCCCTCTATCTTGTCTTCTTCTTTTCTTTTTTTTTTTTTTTTTTTGGGGGGGGGGTGGGGGCAGGGAGAAAGGTTGTGGGTTGTTCATGTGTGTAACCTGGCTCAATATCTAAATGTTTTGCAACTGTTGGCCGTCTTTGGCCCACGTCCTCGCCGAAGTCGTGTTGAGGTTGTGTGAGTCAAGAGGATTTCGAAATCTTGGCGAGTAACAGGTACATCCTTCGTTCCCCACACAAACAGGCTGCAGACACACATACCACTGCTGATGTCATATCCTCCTCCTCCTGTGGCCGAGTCACATGCCACCACCCACCCATAATGCTCCGGCTTGTCAACCTGACCTCAGTGTGACCCTTAGAAATCACTTCCTGTTTTGGGCAGATTTCTTTTCAGTCCAATATTTATTTTACTGGCATGTGGACTTAGGGCTAAGCATGTCCAACAATGCCTTTCAGGTGCCCAGTTTGTTTGATGCTGATAAAATGTGTCATTCATAGGAGCCCCAGTGATATGACTGTTCACTATAATGAGTTGTTAACACCTTGTGAGAACGTGTATGACATGAATCCCTGATCTAAGTTATGTAGGCACTGCCGCTGACCAATCAGATCTTATCCTCCTGTAGTATTTTTTGTGAACGAGAAACCCAGAAGGCAAAGATAAATGTACCGGTATACTTGATTGAGCCTACGATGATTGAAAAATTACAATCAAAATGATTCAAATCAAAGGATGATCCATCGTATTGCTGAAACATAACTTTTCTACATCATGACATTTTAGTTATATGTGCTGTTCTTATGATGAATTTAGTGCGTACCTCGTGAAAGGCATAATTATGGATTTGGTTTTTAGAAATAAGAGTGATATGATGGTTATGACAAACTATGAATGCTGTGAAGAAGTGTCTTCAGAATTCCGTTATAAGTTCAAAGGCCACTAGACATTTGACATGAAAGTCATATTGGGCTGACAATGTTTAGTGTATCGGAGGGATTACAGAGAAATACGATGCACTCATTGTAATCTTTGTTCTTCATTTCCCACTGCAGGTCTACCATCTTTTTCATTTCCTTTCCTGAGCACCAGAGCAACATATTTTTTCTCTTTTTTTTTATAGTCACGTGCCAAATTTCAGACGTAAACATGAGTCTGTTTTATTAATGTCCATATAATTTTTCATCTAGTATGATCCTAATAATCATCGATCTCTCTGGAATTTCCTTCTGCTATCTCTCCTCAATCACTGCAGCTGAGTTTGCAACATACCTGAACCACACGAGGAATCTACGATTTGACGAGAAGCCGGACTACTCGTTCCTCCGACAGCTATTCCGCAACCTCTTCCACCGGTTAGGCTACACGTACGACTACGTCTTTGACTGGAACATGCTGAAATTTGTAAGTCCATTCTTGGTAAACTGGGCATTTGGCCTATGTACTGTATGTTGTTCCTTTCTATGCCTCTTAAAAACACATGCACACACACTGCTCTATTTCATATACTGTAAAAGTGGATATTTTCGTGCGACTAAGTTTTCGTGCTCAGCCGGGTAAGAAGAGTTTTGCGTGTTTTTAATTCCGCGGAATCAAGACATCAACTACTGGAACACATGGCAAGCAAAAATATTTGCGTGCTTTTATTTTCGTGCTAGTTTCTGGTTGCGCGAAATGCGCGAAAATGTCACAACACCGCGAAAATGTCCACTTTTACAGTACATGTACTTGGATTGGCTTTCAATCGAAATCAAACTATCATGTGAATATTCTTCATGCATAGCCCGAAACATGAGGGCCCCAAATGAATACAGGCCTTTAAGCATTAATTGCATCTGAAAACTCCAGAGACAGTCGGGAAGGTAGTCACAAACATTGTACATATACGATACTGTACAACATTAAACACATTAAAAGTGGTTCGGGTTATAAAAGCAGTTTTGAGTCTTGGAAATGTTACTGTGAGACTACAGACTTCATGCATATATGCATCGGAATTGATACAGCCATTCTGTGCAGCCTCCCATATACCCCTTCCAACAGGGATCTATGTCGAACATTGCTGTTGTTTGGTTTTTTTTTTTTTCATATGTCTCACATTCTGCCAAATCTACAAAAAATCCCTGGATGATCCCAAGCTGGTGGATGTCTGGAGACTACCAGGCTAAAATTTGTGTTGAAAGGCATTATGCATTCAAAACTGCATGCAGTATACATTCATACAAACACTATATACACAACTAGTGCATGTAACATCTATTAGAGAAAACAAAGCATGTGTCAAACCAGAAGTGTTTTTGCCATTTCATTTTGATATTTTACCATTTAATGATTTATTCATAAATCCATAGCATAGAAATGCTATGGCAACAGTTGCATCAAAATCAGAGAAAGTGATGGAATTTTTGAATTTCCCTGAACAATAATATTGGTTATGATATAACATGGTTACATGACTCAGATGGACAGTGAGGTTATTGTCTTACAAAGTTGCCTTTGGTTTGTACACAAAAATATTGTAAGAAATCATGTTTAGGGTTGATATATCTGGACATTCCAGTCATTGCCAGGTCAGTGCAACACAGTGATTTGATGTGAAAGTTATATGTTTTTCACATTTAATTAACCTTATGGTGATCAATGGATTGATTGCTCAACTAATTAATATAAATCTCACATGACCCGAACAATCAATCCATACTGCAAGTATATTTTCGCTAATTCATATATATATATATATATATATATACTCCTAGATGGGTCATTTGGAAGACATTTCCATTTGTTTTATATGCAAATTTATTACTGCATGTTCAATGGCAGTTTACGCAATGGAGACAAGAAAATTGTCTCCTTAAAGGACAAGTTCACCTTCATAAACATAAGGATTGAGAAAATGCAACAATATTAGTAGAACACATCAGTGAAAGTTTGAGGAAAATTGGACAATCGATGCAAAAGTTATGAATTTTTTAAATTTTTGTGTTGGAACCGCTGGATGAGGAGACTACTACAGCTTGTGAGTCATATGCGTACAACAGTATAAAGAAAATATAAAAGAAAATTCAACATATTTTCACTTTTTTCGCATAATAAAAGAGCAATTGACTTGCCTCTTTCTAAAGGCAGGGGGAATAATATTACCCATAACATTTATCGGTAACGAGTCAGGGGAATCTGTACTTTTTTCAAAAGATGGAATTTTGTGAAATTCTCTTTATATTTTCCTTATATTGTTGTACACATGTGACATCTAAGTTATTCATACACTGCAGTAGTCTTCTCATCCAGCGGGTACTGCACAAAAACTTCAAAAATTCATAACTTTTGAACGGATTGTCTGATTTTCCTCAAACTTTCAATGATGTGTTCTACTAATATTGCTACATTCTCTCAATCCTTATGTTTATGAAGGTGAACTTGTCCTTTAATGACCAGTTGTCTCCCTAATGAAGACACTTCCCCCCAATATGTCTCCCTAAGGTGCCAACTAGGGAGATATATATATATATATATATATATATTGTAGTTGTTCCGCGTATTGGCAGTACTAGAAATAGCAATAATAAAGTCACAACAGAGGAATGCAGGGAATGCATTGATAGCCAATCTTGATTTAATGAATAATCCGAATTTTCGAGGAACCTTCCTCTTCTTCAGGGATGACAGTGCGAATATTCGCACTGTCATCCCTGAAGAAGAGGAAGGTTCCTCGAAAATTCGGATTATTCATTAAATCAAGATTGGCTATCAATGCATTCCCTGCATTCCTCTGTTGTGACTTTATTATTGCTATATATATATATATATATATATATATATATATATATATATATATATATATATATATAAATGAATGTTATCTGTAATCTTGCAATTTCTTTCTTCTACTGACATGAATGGGCACAAGTGAATAAATACTTCAAGAGTGGAATATCATAATGATGTATCATGAATTTATAAGAACATATTCATACAAACACATTTACATAGATATTGAACCATTAGCTTTATAATCTGTATTGGATGTCAGTCAATTAACTGAAAAGTTAGATTATCTCTTTTTATCTAACATCTCAATTACTGGTAAATGATGACAAATTAACTTTGAACCTAGAAGTACAGAGATTTTGGGGGTTTTGTTTTATAAACCTTGTTTAATGTTAACAAATTTACTAACAATACAAATCCATTACTTTCTTATCACTTAGAAGATATCCACTTGCTGCCGTTATCTTCTGCTGCTAAGCTTCACTCTTACTTCAAACAATTCTCTCCTTGTGATTGGTTTAGCCTCATCCAAGAGGAATGAATGTATCAACAAACTTGTTTGATGCTACAAAAGTTCAGATTATTCAACCTCACATGCGCGCACACACACACAATTTTCATTCCACATGACAAATAGATAATACAACCCATATTTGTCAATGCGAGACATTTTATTCATACATAATGACAAGAAAAGAAGCATATGGAAGTTCCAGAATGTCTTGTATACTTTAATATTGTGACTCAAGATGGGAACGGAAGAAAATGGCAATAATAACAACAATAATAATGATTCTGGAGCACCCAAGAAGCCATATCACGTTTCACAGTCTATGCAAAACTGGAAATGAGTTGCTGAAAATAAATACTTGGCTTGAATAATCCCAGAAACACAGCAAAGAGAAGGAGAATACAAAGGGTAGATGAAAACAACTCATCATGACAAGTGCTGTGAATCCGAGAATCACAGCAAAATTAGCAGTTCAGACATAGTAGCAAACATGATCATAGTTTTAGCATACTGAAAAGTTTTTAAAAATGCTTTGGTGGAGGTGAAAAATAAAAGAATAAAAAAAAAAAACATTGCATACAAGAATACTGACTTGTCCAAACAAGATTGCAATAACAACTTACGTATATATTCAATTTGACTAAATCTCCTGGATTTTGTGCAGGAAACTCCACTGTTGCGAGCCACAGGCTTTGGGATAAAGCTCTAGAAGTAAGCAATGAAAAGTACTGGAAGAAGCTAATTTATTGTTTAAAAAAAATCATTCTCACTAATTCTATAAGTATAGAAATGTTTCTATTTAAAGTCTTATTGCACCTATACAAGTTAGTGAACAACACATTATTAGAACTACTCAATTCCTCAGATGCAAATTCCTCATTGCATCTACATCATATACAGTCAACCTTGCCTAAGTCGAATCCATTTGGACTGGAGAAATAACTTCAACTTAGAAAAAATTTGACTTATGAGGAATTAAAGTCAATAGAATATACAGAGAAGAGGACTTCAATAGACCTTTGACGTAGGGAATTATTCCACTTATGCGAGGTCGACTTAAAGTGTATCTGTACACAGAAATTAAGTTTTCTGACATTGTAGGTTATTGTATTGGCAATATCCCTATGAAATATAAGAGTGCAATGTTACTCACATACAGAGATATAGCAATATATAAAGAGACATAGAGCAATCTCTAAAATGCCAAAAATTACATGCGCCTTGATTTAAGAGTAGTCTTCTGGCCTTATCGACTGCATTCGATTGCGTAGTTCGATAATTTTCTGTACGATCAGTGTACTACGATACTCTCAAAACACGCAAACGCACGCAAATGTCCACGTACGCAGCTAGGATGAACTGCCACGCTGCACCGTGCCGGGCCACTGACTAGGCAGCCGCGGCAGCATCTACTCATGAATGTATATGGCTCGATGAGGCGATACCGATAGACAGTATTCGATATAGCTGTGTGCAGACAGAGGCAAACGAAGGAAACGTGCACACACCGACTGTCTACGCGCAGCTACTACTTTCAGATCTGGCTACTATTGCAGCCCGCACTAGTGCGTGCTGATTTATTAAAATTAATATTTCACAGTTTTGGGCATTTTTTTTTTGTGATGGGATAGAATTTTCTCTACAGTTCTTAGGACATGCTCTCCCACCTCTCAAATTTAAATTTTAGGGGAGAGATTCCCTTTAAGCAAGATTGACTGTAGTCCTTACTTCACTCCTTCAGTGACTCCATACACAGCTACCAGGGCTAGACATTGATGTTTTTTCCTCTGGCGGCCCATTTAGACAACTAAAATCATTAAATTTGCAAAAGTTTGTGGCCCGAAATAGAAGTGTAGTGGCGCTAAATTACAGGAAACATAGTAATCTATTTTGAATCTCAGTTGTCTGATCAGGCCACAAGAAGATGTACTTTTTGAAAGTTTGGTGGCACAACATCAATTTTTAGTGGCCTCGGGCCACCACCAATGTCTAGCCCTGGCTATACAAGCCAACAATAAATATATGTCACTTTTTTTCTTTTTAACATCTACGCACACACACAAAAAAGGTACTGTTATCAGCAGAAGTAGAAACAAGGTTTGAATATCGACTGGCAAACCTCAAGACTCTAGCTGCCATTTTTTGTGAGTGTCTGGCCCCATCCAGAAACCAGTTTCCTTTCACACATCCACCATGAACACCGACTCCCACATATCCCCACTTGGGTTGATGTGATTAGGTTACTGCAGGTGCCACAAAGTATGTGAAATGGGACTTGTAGGCCTATTTCACAAGTACCGTAGTTATATTTGCGATAAAAAAACAGACTCAATGGAATGAGAAGTGAGTTCCATTATTCCTTTTTGAGAAGCTAAGCTGGCAAATTTCCCACAATAAGGAACAAATAATTTACGTTTCTGATATGAGAAGCGACATTTTGGTGTGCTGTTAATAGCCCAGATACATGGTATCAGTTAATTTGCAAACTTTGCAAAATCAAACCTCTGGGGAAATATGTGGCGTCTACAGTAACTCACAGAAATTATATGATATTGGTACATTCAGTTTACTAAAATAGCTGAACACGAACAGAAGTTTGGCCTCATCCTTGACTAAAACTGAAAAATGTAGGGGCATTCAAATAAAGAATTAAACAAACCTTTCATTGAGTGATTAGATGCTAGGTTAATTCCTCTGACAAAGTCGATTCATGTAAAAATCAATTAGCCTATTTCAGCAAAATACAGATTTTATGATATTCATATACTAGTTTAGAAACCTCATAAGGTCTATTATTAAAATAATGTTCTACATAACATGGTCCTGTTGTACACAGCCACTTTCCTTATGTTTCTTGTTTATGAATTTGAAAGTATTACTTGGTGCATGTTACACATACATTCACTATATTTCTGCTCTTTACAGTAAGCTCTTAGTCTGTACTCAAGGGGATTAGATATCTCATGCAACTGGCTAATTCCTGCACAGTATATCCTGTTTCAAAACTGCACTGATTATTACCACACTTTCACTGAGCATATGTCTATATCATGATTAATATCATTAATTTCATATGATATCTATGTGGCTGCATGTCTCAGTACCAGTTCATTCTAAATAATAAGCGTAACGGTATACTTGATACACCTCGTAGGTATGGGTCACACATGCACATTTTTAGAGAGAAGGAATTTGTTTGCTACATATCTATGTGAAATTTTCAGTAAAAGTAATTTTGGTATTGCAACGTATGTCAAAAAAGTACAGAGTGTAGTATTAGTGGTGTAAACTGTCTTTGGCAGTCTAGATGAGTCAAAAGCCTCGGGTATTTTTTTCCTCTGGGAAAAGGGGGAGGGGGAGGTTTACATGGTATAAACTTGTAGCAAACCATGAATGCTTGCCGTACAGGCTGTTCAGGAAGTGCTAAGGAGTTTTATACCTTTGTAATCACAGGCATACATGTACATAATCATTTTCTGACCATCATACAGGGAGTAATACAGAAATAAAATCACACTGTCATCCCTTACAGAGTAAATCAATGTCCGAGCTTTCATACCCAACCATAGTCATAGTACATTACATGACAGAGAAAACTGTTTATAAAGTCAACCTGTCTATAAGGACTATCTGTTTATAAAGGACACGGAAAGAGTGGTCTCACAGAGAGGTGGTTCTTTGCAGACAGGTAATCCCCAATGCGGGACTGACTACATCTGCTTATTCGTCATGTTAGTGCATAAAACACTCATTACGTCGTGGACATCTCTCTGGTCAACCTTAGACTCTCTGAGTTCATTAGCTCAAGGATGAACTCTCCAATCTGCATTCTTCTGCAATCAGCAATCTTCAGCAATATACAATGAAAGGAGGAACTTGGAGTTCTTTGAACATGGTACTCAAGTGGTCAACTCATTTGGCATCATGCACAGTATGATCTGGGATGCCAACCTTGTACATATCATTGCATTATTCGGAGGGCTGAAAAGGCATATCTTTTAAGGAAAACAGTATTTTCACCTTTCCTGCAATAAATATGAGTAGGAACAATTTGGGAAAAACAGCATTTTCCATGAAACATGCTGTATTTTTGGCAAAAAAACAAAACAGCACAAAATACTGCAAGAAAGTAACAGTTTGGCAACTCTGTATGATCTCCACCTTTCCATGGAGATACAGGCATGAATGCAGAGTAATATTGACCCATCTTAAACCTGTTGCAACATTCTGACATCATACATCACCAGGGTCACAGGAGATATTCTATTTTTCGTTTCCAAGTTTCTCACAGAAAACCTTTCAGGGTCGCATGTTGTTGAGATGTACATATGCTTGGTGTTGCTTAAGCCAAAACAGGCCAAACGTGTCCCAGTACTGTACTACTTGCTCCTGCTGCGGGATAATCTATAGGGATGGGATCGGCTAAGATCGTATAAAGGCTGAAGGCGTCTCAATGGAGACTGGTGAACAGCTCACACATGCCAAGCTCCATCTGGGAGACCAGTGCACTAACCCTTCTCAGGACTCTTTCTGATCCCAATCCACACATCCTTGCCCTGTTGTTCTCGTCAAATGATGGCGTCCCTTCACAATCACTCCATAAATGTGTTGTTCCACTGTCTCCTTTACACTATTTTTGCATGGTCTGAAAAATAGACCTTAACCCTTTGACTCCATCTAGTCTACTTGGGTGCTGACTTGAAGAGCCCCCAGCCGTGGAAGCAGCGGATGAACTTCCACGTCTCCTTGCCCTTTTTAACCACGGCAAACTTCCTCGGGTTGTCCGGCTCCTTGTTCTTCATGTGTTGCACGTAGACCTGTGGTCAGATGGTCAGAGAAACAGTAATGACAGAAGTTACTGTCTGCGTCACTTTCCTCCATTTTGCTCTTCCTTCTCTAGGAAGAGACAGTCGCCTTTTTTTTTATTCCATGAAATAAAGTTCTTCCCTACAGCACAATATTTCTAATTGGTTGCATTGCTTTAAGCATTCCAAATGAAATACCCAAGTGACATTATCATGCTGACTTAAAAAAAAAAACAATTATTTTCTTTGATTCTTAACAACATACACAAACCTTACTTTATTTGAATGCAGTTATTTTATCAGGTCTCATACTTTACACCTTGTTTCAGTTCAAATTATTGCCTGTCTCATGTCCGTTCTCTGTATAATTTCACGCCTACAAATTCGGGAACCTACAGTTTCTACAAGCATCATTGCTTTTATGTAGGCCCCATCATATTTCTGACATTGATTTGTGATATCCTCAGATGATAATGACCATTTATATTTGTGTTTAATGTTGGTTTGTCTTTTTTTTTTCAAACATGAGATATGGTTGTATATATTTTGTACTTTTGTTTTATTGTCAATCATTTAGTAATCCCATCACTGAGAAAGTGGAAATATGAAATAAACTTGAAACTTGAAAACTTGAAACTTGAAAAAACAACAACATAGATTTCTATGACATCATCACGATACTGTTCTTCATGTCTTTAAGTGGCAAATTAAAATGACTCAGCAGTACTATGAGACTTAGATGCATCAGGTGATACCGGGAGAATGAGATTCTACAGGAAGTAAAACCTCCAACTGACCTGAGAACTCTTGTAGGCCAGCTTCTTCTCCACATCGCTGCTGTCTGGTCCCAGCCACAGGTAGACCTCATTACCCGTGTCCAGAATCATTACATCATCATCAGCCAGGTCATCCTGGGGTGGGTGGGTGGGGGGGGGGGGGGGGGGGGGGGAATAGTTAACAATGCAGTTAGCTCCCATTATAACAAAAATCTAAAGACTAGCAGTTCTCTTTCGTTATATCATAATTTCATCATGGACGAACAATGCAGTATAAAAAGATGATCAACAATAATTTAATGAAATAATAAAATAATGAAAGTGGAAACTTTTGCAGTGTGGAAATTTTGACACATTTTGTGCAATATGAAACAGGGTCAAAAATAAGAGAAAGCGACTGCTCCTGCTTGTAATAGTAAGATATATTATCTCTTTGATTCCATGAAAGTACAAACATGAAATTAATTTTACCTGAGTGTGAAAAAAATTACTCAGGCAAAGATATTAAACTTTTACAGTATTGGTCATAACAAGGTAAAACTGGTAGTCCCAGCGACCTTGTTATAGCACTAATAGTATTTTTCTGTATTAGTAAACAATGCAGGTCATCATCATCTATACAGGATGTTTTAGCGGCTCATTGTAAATGCGTATTCTCAACCATTCGATTTTCATTGTGCAATAAGAGAGCGTATTGAACGAAACACATAGGCCAATGTATTAATCCCCCCATAGGCTAACATTGTTAGTGGCAGTGCAATAATACACCATATTTTGTCTCGTCTGATGCGCGAGTGCTTGCTGACTGCGTGAACGCTTGCTACTAGTGCGTGAACTCTTGATACAATTTACAAGCGCATAAACATCTTTCTAGTTGCTTCATAGGCCTACTCCTCTTTCACTGCCGAGTTAACTTAAAAGACGAGTAGAAGTAACAGTACAGTACAGTTTATGCCTTCTCTACATAATGATTACAGATGATGATAATTATATTGGATGGCTTTAATTCATGGAATATCAAGGAATATTGCACTCGTTAGGGCCAATATTCCCTGGTATCCCATTCATAGCCATCCAATACAACAGAAATGTCACACTCTTGCTATACCTGACAGAAATCGGAGCACTTCTCAGACACGGTGAAGAAGCCCTTCTCGTTGGAGCAGCGGAAGAGGCGTGATTTCCTCATGTACTCGGCATCCTTGTCATAGTTTCGCCTGCTGCCGAGGGCGACCCACCAGAAGTTCTCCGGCTCCTCTCCTTCAGCCAGGAGCTGGTGGCTGTACATGTCCTGGAAACAGGCAACATTACTTGACAGTTATACTCAAATGCTATTAACGTTGATAGATACATAGATAGGCGTATGTATGGATAAATGGATGGGTGGATGGACGGACGGACAGAAGGACAGATAGACAGATAGATAGATAGATAGATAGATAGATAGATCGATAGGTAGATACAACACATAGATAATAGGCATATTGATAGTTTGTGAAGTCAATGATCGTAATTATCAATTGATATTTGACAGTTATACTCAGATGCTAAGTTGAAAGATAGAAATATACATAGATAGATAGACAGACAGATAGAAAGATAGGTACATAGATAGATAAATAGACAAAAAGATAAGTAGACAGATGATTTATGAAGGGAATGATCGCAATTATTTGATATTTGACAGTTATACTCAGATGCTAAGTTGAAAGATGGATAGATAGATATATAAATAGATATATGGATGGATAGACTGATTGATAGATAGATAGATAGATAGACAGAAAGATAGGTAGACAGAGTGATAGTAATGAAGTCAGAGATTGTAATTATCATTTGATATCGAACACAAGGCCAGTAAAATCAATGCACAGCTCTCGACAAATCGCATTGCAGAATTTTCCCAACCTGTTCTGTACAAATTCTTGAAAGCATATGCCTCACGACAATGAACTAGTGCATGGTATCTACATCAACAGGCATGTGGTATGAGGTTACATAACAGTGAATGCACTATCATGTCTAGACACAACAGAAGCACTATAACTGCGGGGTGTCTGAGCCGAAGACTTACATCAAACATCTCGTATGCCATCTCTTCTGCTATCCGTGACATGTCTTGATTAGCCTTGGATCCAATCCATGTGTAGACAATTCCTTTACTGTCTTGACTGTCAAATGGAACTTCGAGGATGTAGCTGAAAAGGAAACACAAATTGTAAATGAGTAACAATGAAATGACTTTTTTTTTTAAAATGAGGCCATGCACAGTTGCCACATCAATCTCATATGAAGTCGAGTGATTTCATGTAAGAGCATATCATACCAAACTACACTGCGTTGAAGAGATACTCTAGCATGCAGAGATATACATGCCTTCAAGCAATGCTGCATGATATATCATTGAGAATTCTTCTTTCTGCACCACAGGCTTGCAATATAGACCTGTTCAGTTTGGGTGCTTTTGTTTTATATTGATGTCCATTTCAGCCATAACTGGGGGCTCTAGTATGTCTAACAATAGTTATGTCTATGTCTAGAGCTATAGTTATGTTATGTTATCTCTATGTTATGTTATATTATGTTATAACATAACATAGTTATGTTATGTTATCTCTATGTCTAGAGCTATAGTCAGCAATCATCTTGTCAAAAAAGATGAATCCTTGTTTAGAGCATAGAGTGATATTGTCACAGGTAGTACTGAATTTCATTTCATGATTGGATACTTTTACTCTGACAAAGTAAAGTGATACTATAATTCATACACAAATTATGTGACGATTCATTATAAAAAAGATTATGTCATAAATCTGGGTTGGACATTTGACGCAAACTTCAAGAGCAGAACTCTGTAATGACACCATCTCCTCACCAGAACTCAGGGTTGAGCCACTGGGCCGTGGGGTGGACTTGGATGCAGCGGGTGCACAGGGGTCCTCCGTTGGCCCTGATGTGGTACAGCTTGGGGTTAAGGTCCTTGGGCGTGTCCTCTGACTGAGCGTTGGGGAGCGGGCGTCTGCCGCGATGGATGACAAACTTCTTCTTGAAGTGTGAGAGGAACTTGAGGTTCTCTTGTTGCTGTAGGGAAGGAGAGAGAAAAAAAAAACACAATTGAATGTGTTTGTGATGGTTTATGCTATGTTTCATGCTGTACAAAGTTTTATATCAAATTTTTCTGCTACATATCTGTCATATTTGTCATATAGCGTTGTAGTTCTCTAATAGATTTTCAGCATTCCCTTTTTTCTACATATTATCAACACTTCTGACAAATGCTAACAGTGTCATCTATTTTTTTTTTTTTACAAATGACAACATATACCAGTATCTGTTACAAAAATTTTTGTCCTGACATTATCAACATCAACATCACTGCTTGTCTATAATCTTGCTGAATTGATAAGAAGAACCAATAACCATGATTACTGAAATATCTCATGATGTAACATTTTTAAAAATACATCCTTTCATATCATGCTACTTTTTGTTTGTTTGTTGAGACCCCCTCATCTTGCTGGCATGTTTTGAAAATGGGGTCGAGTAGGGGTCTATAGCAAAATCATAAATTGCCATCTTTGCTCAAGACTGCACACATGTATACATTTGTGTCCTTAGGACTACAGTGAAATGAATTGTACTAATTTCTATCCCTGCTGAAGCTGCACACATAGTTACATATGTGCCTTGGTCTATAGTAAAATCATGAATTGGAGTGATTTCTTTTCCTGCTACACACACGTACCTGGCAGAGTCGGACGACCTCCAACTTGTCGCCGAAGAGCGACTCAAACTTCTTCTGCAGGCTGAAGGTGAAGGTGAGCCATCCCATGTTGCTGGCCTCGCGGCCCTGCCAGAAGTAGACGGTGCACTGGAAGTCCTCCTCGGCCGCCACCTCGTCGTCCTCATCCTCATCATCCTTCTCCTCCTCCGCTCCCTCCTTCCCGTTCTCCTCCCCATCCCCGTCCTCCGGGAGATCCCGGGGCACCCAGTAGCGGCAGAGGAAGACGTAGCAGTCCCCACTGTAGAAGTGACCTGGGGCAGGGTGCGGGCAAAGAAGGATAAAGAGCATGGATTAACATTTTCATGCTGTCTATAGTAAAAGTGGAAATATTTTGTGGAACATGAAACTTGCACAAAAATAAAAGTGCACTGAATTTTTGCTTGTCTAACGGAATATCCTGTAGCATGAGTGAATGTTCTGTTGCTATACTGACCACATACCCTATACAATACTGTATAAGCTATTATATTTGCAAATTTTGCAAATCACCGTTGGACCACGAAGTTAACAACACATGAATATATCTCGAACTGACAGGCATTAGTACACGTATGATAGCGTCTGTGTCAAATTTGCGAAATCAACATCTCGCAAAAATGTCTGTGACCTCATTCGTGAAAATATCTTTACCCGAAAATAAAAGCTTCTACAGTAGTATGGATTGTGCTGCCAAAGCCCTGAACTGCTGCTGCAGTAGTGAGCTGTCTGAAGTGCTCTGACTATTCGCCAAATCCAAACATGAGAAATTCATCTTACCCTGCCAAGCACGAAAAATTGCTCGAAGGCAAAACACCTGCTTTTACGGTATTCTTGATCAAGGTTAACTCCCAATGTTTGTTTGCACTATATCACAGTAGCAGTTCTCAAAAACACTCAGGGCTGGCAGCATTCAAAGTCAAAATCAGGAACGTTCAAGAAAGCAGTCTGACATAAACTTGTGTGAGATACATGCATACCAGTATGCTGTATATTTCCAATATCAGGGATGAATTTGTATTGTCTTGAGACAGGAGATATATCAGTTTTCAAGAAAAAAGCCTGCAAGTCGGTCACTAATAATGAATACGGTACCAAATTCCTTACCCTTCTTTATCTTTTCCCAACCTACATACAGACAGGATATGAGCAGTGCAGCTACACATAGTTTCACATGTTCGTGGCAATCATACGAGAGACATTCAAAAAAGCAGTGCAACACCAATTGTGTGAACAGGAGTCACCTTCAAAGGGCAAGTGAAATCTACCATGCATATACTTCTCCCACTGGTTCGTAAAAGCTTGAGACACCATCCCCAAAAAAAGACATTAAAAAAAAAGAAATCTTACAAAAAACCTCATTCACAGAGAGAGGAAGAGGGTTGGGAGATTGTTAAAGAGGTGCTTGCACAAAGCGTGATTTATCTATGTATCTATGTATTTTCAGCCTACCGGTCTCCGAATCAGGCAGACGGGCAAACTTCCGCCCCTCCAAGACAAACGCCTCCATCCCATCCAGATCCTCATTCCACTCCTCCATCAGTTGGTCCTGAGAAGACAAACAAATGCAAGGATGACTTATAATATTCTCCAAGGTAACATGACATTTGCTCCTGTGACAATTGCTCCGGTCATATTTTTCTCTAAGGTCGAAGGGTTGGGGTTGTGATAGGGTTTTAGGTTTAGTTTGATGTGAGGATTAGGGCTAGGATTATGGTTATGCTTGGGGGTAGAATTTATGTTTGGCTTAACAGACAGATATTTCATGTAATCAATTGTCGCAGGAGCAAATGTCATGGAACCATCCCCTACAATATCTTGCATAAACTAATGACGTGACTGGGTAACATATTCAGATTGTAAACACTGATATTTTAGAGTATTGATATTTAAGCATATGGTAGTTGATCAAATATTTTTCTAAGTTATTGGTTTCAAGCTTTGCAGTTTCCTCATTATCATAACTGAAAAAAAAAATAAGACAAGCATTCATTAAAAAGAAAAAGAAATGTTCTGTGAAAACATTGCTTGAAATGAGACCACATCTCTCAGAAAATGTAATGGTAATAGTAGGCACTCAGAGACTCGTGAGATCTCCCGTTTTCGCCAGGAGATCTCCCGCTGAAAACCAACTTTCGCAAAATCTCCCGTTCTCCCGCTTGAGATTTAATTTCTCCCGCCCTGGCGCTGTGTCTCCTGTTGGAAAAGATTTCTTACTTATTGCTATTGTATGTTGGGAAAAAAAAAGCCTTAGATAGCACCAGAAAGCATCTAGAACCCTAGGAACTTTGTGCTTCGCACACATCAACTTGGAGTCTCCCGTTTGCTAGGGGTTTCAGGCGGGAGAATCTCCAGATCAGAAGGTGCTTTGGGTTGGAGTCTCTGGGCACTCGATGTTGCAATGCTAATGTGCCGGCCTTGGACAGTGTGTGCACGCAAATTTTTGTTTCAATTTTTATCCATATATGGTGCCACACTGTTATTTTTTAAATACACAGCCTATTCATGAAATTAGCTAAATAAAAGCACAACAAAAATCTCAGTGTCTACAGAAGTTGATTGTAAAGATATCGACAGTACATACATCTACATAACTTATAGGCTTTTTCTTTTTCTGGCATGGTACATAGATTTCTGGCTGATCATGTTTGCTCACTGCCACTAGTATTACAAGTGTCCAGTTCCAAACTTCTTGGGGTCAGGATCGTTCAGTATTGTGTGAAACACATCATTTCAGTTCATTTTCTCTGTATTATTGCTTATTACATGTCCAGGGTTACAAAAATCTATAAAAGTTACATAGATTTGAAAAAAATGTTTTTTTGCTCGTAAGCATGCCTACAATGTGTACTTTGCTGTCTCAGAATAATGTGGCACTCAGGGCCCTTACACCGTGGCGATTAAAGAGTTAATGCAAACAGCTCTCTTGAATGAGCTGTAATATCTTTGTACATCGTAGTATCTTTGAAACACACAACTTTCTGAATACAATTGAATTACGTTTCGTTTAAACCGTATATTGCTGTCATGCATAAAGGGAAAATGAAACTTCTGTGATCACAAGGAGTAAGCGCTGTCCACCATTACCAGAAGAGGCATGATAATTGGGCAAGATTGATGTGACGCAAAGTACGCATAACCTCCTTCACGTACTAGAGATTGCCAGCTGTATAAGCAGAGAATACTGAATACTGCAGTGAAAATACTCCACCCTCTAGCAAATAATATGTACTAAATTTTCTGGGACTGTGCCCTCTATAGTAATGGCAGACCTTGCTCCCCTCACTCACAGATCAATTGTACAAGGTGTGTTGCAAGTCAGCACTCTAGTACTAACTAGCTTGTAACCTCTTTGGTTTGCACACACTCGGCAGTTCATTTCTCTTCCACATTGACTTGGCAGCTAATGAGATCTCATTTAAAAAGGGAAAAAAAAAAACAGAATCCAGAAGGTGTACTTACAGCTTCATTCAGTGACATGGCAGGCTGGCGTGGCATGAAGAGAGCTGAGAGATCAGTCTTCAACTCATCTTTTTCTTGAGCGTCCTGCAATGAAGAGCAAATGGAACAACATTTTCAGCGACGAAGTGTAGTACCAGTGTGTGATTACACACAAGATGAAACACACACCCTAGAGCTTAGATTACATGTGTACATGTGATGATTATTTTCAAATGTTTCAATAATAAATGATAATCAGTTCCTAGTACACATTATACCATAAGTCAATTTGCATGTTCCTAATGAACCAGAAAGGATTTTTTTAAAAATGCAATATCTTGCACAATGAAAAGCAATAATGGAGTTAAGTGAATAAATTTGGCATCAGACACAAATATACAGCAATGATAAAACCAGACTGATAACTAAATCACACTGGCAGGGTAAAGTCATAGTAATGCTTTGTTTACAAATGGGGGGGAAAAAAACCCAAAAGCTTTTTTTCCACGACAGCCAGGCTATAGTTTGTCCAGTATTATATGCCATTATGCACATTTTGTGATGGAGTTAATTCATGAGCGACTTTGTACCAAATTTACAGCAACATGCAGATTGTGTATACTCTACGTGAAGTAACATATTCAATCACAGATATGTGCACATGGGACTTGCATAAGATTTCTGTCTTTACTTATGCAGCACAATTGCACTTTTCTTTTCTCCCCAATATCCTACATTAATACTTGATATTATTTCTTCATTAATGTCAATATGTAAGCAACAAAGATCTATGAAATGTTTGATATCATGTTTTCTTTAACAGAGAAAAAAAAAAGAAAGATATTATTCAGTTCTCACAGTTCTCTATAGAGTCAGGTGAATTACACACAAACAGCAGTACCTTTTATGGTCACAACTACAGCAGTAACAACATCCTACCTTTTGCACAACAGGCTTCCGTAGAACTTGATCCGCACTGCGCGTGTAGTCCACCGCCAGTACGTCATCCCAGCCGGGGAATTTGGACTTGAATACTTGGCTCTCATTCCTGAAGACAATAGAGAATTAAGGAACATGCAAAGAGTTAAGGGGAACAAATGACTGATATTTTGTCAGAAAAGTACATGTGTAACATTGATTTCGGTGAAAATTTATAACCCTTACACAATGATGGGAGGAATCCTTTGCATCTCCTATTGTTTGGTTTAGTTCTTCTGTGTAACCATGATGGATATGGTAGTCCTTTTGACTTTACTTTGAATTTTTCTATGTACACACACTCTGAGCAAAATTTCAGCTCACTATCATTCATCACATTCTAGCTTGACCAGTGAATGGGTGTAACAAATAACAGGTAATTATTAAACAGCTGCAACAATATTTACAGAAGATTAAATGAGTTGAATGACACCATATGTTACATAATTAACTAAACCTATCCATGTTTTCCACTTCTATACGGGTTTCCCAATATCCATTACATAATAATCTGTAGATTGCATATAAACTTAGAACAGTAATGCCAATTGTGGCTGTAACCACTCTTACAGACATCAGACTTTCTGTTGGGAGGAGTAAGAACTGAATCTGCCCAGAATAAAACAAGCCAATTTACATAATCCAAATTGGAAAAAAGAAAGAAAAAAAATACATAAATGTATATATAACATCTGGAAGCCTGCATGGCAAGTTATCAATCCATTTGAAATTCCAACACTGATGAGCACATTTCTATTGACATTTTGTACTGCACTGGTAGGAGAATAATTCTACAGGTGATCAGGTGACATGTGAATGCTAGTGTGAACACACGTCTGATGCAACGGAGACCAAATCACCTGTGGCACAACAGAAACAAATGCATTCAATGTTAGTTACAGCACACACACACACACACACACGCGCACACAGTTGTTATACATTTGATCATGAGTACATTCATAGATATTTCCAATCATGTTAAGATCCATCTAAAGGTTTGGTGGTCAGCGCACTGGAGGCAAAGAATGGGACAAAAACCACAGCAATGCATTCAATGTTTACAAGATCAAATGAGAAGCAACCAACTGTAAAAGCTGCAAAAACATGATTGGTGGCCAGAGCGAGAGATCTACTGGCTGAGATCAATCTATTGCAATACTGTAAAAGTGGAAATTTTCACAGTGTTGAAATTTTCGCGATCACAAACTACGCGAAAACAAAAGCACACAAATATTTTTGCTTGCCATAAATTCCAGTATTTGATGTCTTGATTCTGTGGATTTAAAAACATGCGAAACTCTTCTACCCGGCTGAGCCCAAAAATATCCACTTTTACAGTTACACTACATTTTCATTGCTATATAATCTCATTCTCTGACAAAAAATGGATCACCAGGTAAACATGAACACGTCTCTGATGTGCTTTGTGACAGTGAAGTAAAGTCCCTGATAGAATCAAGTTTTGACTTACAGATTTACAACACTTCTCAAATGTGTGCTCTTTTACAGTTGTTTGACAATATTCGCATCACCAAGAATTCTTGCAAATGACTTTCGACAATAATGTATGCACACTCCAGTTACTGGGTTAGATGAATCACAACACAACACTCACCATTAGATAATGCATGATACATACATGAATGATGAAATGATATTCTCTTTTCCTGTTTCAATACATTATATTACATTGCTATATTCTATAAGCAGATATGATTCAGGTTAGTTAGAACGCCATTTTTTTTCTCTAAGATTTACAATGAAAAGTCTCATATATCTGAGGATATTGTGATGTAAGAATTAACATTAAGATACATATCGTGAGAGAGAAAAGGATAAATAAATGAATGAATAGATACATAAATGTATATAGACAGATAAACGGACAAATAGATAAGATAGATAGATAGATAGATAGATAGATAGATAGATAGATAGATAGACAGACAGACAGACAGACAGATAGATAGACAGATAGATAGATAGATAGATAGATAGACAGACAGATAGATACATTGTAGATAGATACAGTGTATATTGCCAGTCATTTGTTTACCAACATGACAGCAATTTATTCATCTTAAGTTGTTACTCTTTTAATACTAAGTGTCTCACATAGAAATTCGAACAGTAGAATAGAGAATGCAAAGGAAAGAGTTGAGCTTGGTTTGATGTGATTTTAAGATACCACAGCCATTGGAATAAAAGAACAACTATTCATAATTAACTATGAAAGGAATGATGGAGTAATATGATTCCTCAATCTGTTTACTACCCAATGTCTACAAGATAAATAGATTTAATTACAATTCCTTTGATAGATGCCATACAATTAGAGGATCAACAATGACAAAATGAGCTGGGGGAAGACAGATGAACAAAATGACAGACAGAGAGAGATGGATTAAAAAAAGAGACACATCAAATGAACAGGAAGTAGAAGGAAGTAGAAAGGGGGAGATAGGGTTATTGACAGAAAAAACATATGAACACAGGTAGACACAAAGGGAGGAAGGTGCAAAGACCTATAAATATAATACACATCATATGTGTGTTATGTAAGATTCATTGAAGATAGACAGATAAACACTAAAAGAGAGATGAAGAGAATATGAAATACTTATATCACAATACCAAAACGGACAAACAAACCAGGACAAACGATATGCTGTACAGGACAATAAACTAGAATGGACAGTAAACTGGCCAGTAAACATTACAGCCACAAAGGGGAGAGCAGTTTGCTGATTGGCAAGCATGTCAAAATGGAGACTTTCATTATCTCAATTTCTATGACACGTACAAAATTTCACCTTTGTGAAGTATTAAGTCACTCAGTTTGATTTAACAACATCCACCATAAATTTGAATACACGGAACCACTGCCAACATACTTGTTTGATTTTAATGGATCCAAAGTCTATAAGCATCTATCGAAAACGAAAATACAAGTTAAGGATATTGGAATTCTGCAACTAGTATAAAAGCATACCCAAAAATAGCAAGAGAATTTGAAGCCTGAGATCTGTGAAAATAATCAGCTTTACAACATATCCTCTTTCCTTTTTTTTTACTTCAAAAGACCACATAAACACACAAAGACAAGATGACGACCTCTGACAAGAGAAAGATGCAGAAGTAGTCAGAGATAAACTTTGACACATGCGAGAAGCTCAGGCAGATGATTTCAGGCACTGACCAGGGGGGCAGCAGACGCATCTCCAAGGCAACCTGTCACACAATGGATGCATCTCTGGGAAGGGCTCAGGCACCCTTCACCCCTCCACTTCCCAACCCCAAACCCTTATAATCTTGTGACTGTCCGTGGCCCCGCCTTACCCCGCACCACCCGCCCTGCAGGGCGAGCCCTGTCGAGACCCGTGGCGTGATCCCGGACCCTGCTGACCGTACTGCTTGATCATACGGCTGATGACCACTTCAGCTGTCCGCGTGTAGTCCACGGCGAGAATCTCGTCCCACGACTCAAAATGCTGCTTGAACATCTGGGGCTCGTAACTAGTTATGGTTATTTGTCAGTGAGACGACATTCGTTAGGGAAAAATACAGGTTTCATGAGGAAATGAGACTGTAATGAAAAAAAAGGGTTTTCTTGCAAAGAGAAAGAAAAATAAAGTGTAAGCGTCAATCACTATAGAACTTGTTATAAATCTCTTAACACTTTCCTTCCCCTCAGAAAAGCCCTCATAAACTGATACCTAGAACAATGAATATTGTGTCACCCTTCTTAATCAAACACTGCATCTCTTCACATACAATATCAAGGAGACACATGGTGACATACAAAAAGTATTGGCCTAATCAAACAAAGTAATTTGCAATTTTCTTTCATAGATGTTCTCTTCTAAATCTTATAGCAAAGCAGTGTGACACAAATACAA
Source organism: Diadema antillarum (assembly GCF_040938485.1). NCBI lineage: Eukaryota > Metazoa > Echinodermata > Echinoidea > Diadematoida > Diadematidae > Diadema > Diadema antillarum. Next base: position 1,815,508 of record NW_027271021.1, on the reverse strand, counting down.
CGACACTCGGTCATCAATGTGTATTTGGTGAACTTCAACTTGTGAAATACAGCATACTTGAAGAGAAAGTGCAAGACATTGTAAATCAGATTATATTCAAGACTTATTATTCAGACAAGCTGATATCAAAACAAAGGCAGGCCATTTGATTTAAAACAGGAGTTTAAGCTTCACAGCACGACACTCATTTCGTTCCAAGTCTTCAGCACAGAAAGTGAAATGTGCAAAACACCTTGCAAATAGTGTCTGAGAGAAATCTAGCAAAATTAAAGGTGTTAACAAATTAAATATAACAAACTATACATTAATGCATAGTTTGCTTAAAATTTCTACATTTAATTTGTTATTTAATGCCTTTATGATTCTGAAGCTCCCAGTGCAAAAGTTAATTTTAATAACTCTCCCTTTTGACCAAGAGTCATTATTACAAACAATCTACTTGATTTATGGTATGATCCTATACCACTTTTTTTCTGATCATTCGACATCACTCTCAGCTTGAAATACCTGTCACAAAATCTCCAACTCACAATCATTTTGAGCATGATACTGTAATATTTAACAATAACTTTTATTTGTGATGATACATGTATCACGAGTTGACTGATTTCCATGAAATTTACAAAACCAACAAAATTGTCTCCCGTGACAGAAATTCTACACATATCGATTCCACAGTTGTAAATGGTCATAAGTAACTTTGTTTCATGGAGAGAGATAGTACTTCTCATTCCCATAAATTTGACCACTCATGAGCTGTTTCATAAGTCCTAAAATTTGAAATATCAGGACATAGGGTAGTTAAGCCTATTCCCACCGGGGCGGGGGGGGGGCCATTTTGGCCCCTCCCTCTCGACGTTTCATATGATTATTCCGCAACGCGTGATGCTCTCGCCGCAACATTTTGTGACTTTTTTCTTTCAAGTAACGTGCAACTTTTGAGACCAAATTTGTCGGTCTCGGGCATACCGTTTTGAAGCCACGCCCCTTTGAAAAAAATTTGTTGACCCAAAAATTGCTCAAAAACATGATTTTGTGTAAAAATCCAATGTAAATTGTGTTTTTGCAATTAATTCATATAAAAATAAATATTTATACTTTCAACGGCTGAAAATGATTTATTTTAGCCGGATTATGCTTTAAAAAGTTTCTGTGAAAAATTTTGACGAAAAAAACAACAAAAACAAAAAGTAAAAAACAAGGAAATACATAAGAAATTCAATAAACAATGAAATACATAAGAAATAGTTATGAAGCCAAATTTTTGCTTCAATATTATTGCTGAGGATATTGAAAAGAATATGTTCACCAAAAATTAGAAGTCTTGGAGCTTTATCTTTTTATTTATAGGCAAAAAATTATTTTTGCATAAATTAGCATAAATTAATTGATATAAAATACATTAAATAAAATTTGAAAAATCTAACTATACACTCTAGTAGATTACATTGGCCTCTACCTTAGTGCAAAATTTCGTGAAGATCGTGCGATCCAAGACCGAGATCTGAAGGCCCCCCCGTGGTTTCAAGTCCCTCAAAAAAACCCGGTGGGATTAGGGTTAAGTACTTTATATGTTTTTCAAACATTCATGCAGTACCTACTGATATCTGCATCGCATAACAAAATAAAAAGCAACCACGAAAAGTAATGAATTAACCACAGAACTATTAAAAAAAAACAATAAAAAAACAGGATAATACATACTAGTACACTGAATGAATATAGTGTTGGCAACCAATTTAAGTGGCAATTAATAGAGCCCATCTTATTCATAATCCTGTTTTTCTGCACGCTAGAAATATTTAATAGTCCTTTCAGAAACAGAGCAAACATATCAAAATGAGATCGCACACACATAAGAAAGTGTTTGAGGTAAGAGAAAGATAGTGAGGGAAAGAAATTGAGCCAGACAGACAGACAGACAGACAGACAGAAAGACAAATGACAGACAGATGGATATACAAAATGAACAAGGGGAAGAGGAGGATTGACAAATGAAAAGGTGATTCAGGAAAAGTCAAGAAGAGGGAAAGATGTGATCAAAATAAATGATAGCAGAGGTAGCACACTAAATAGCAAAGGAATGAGAAAACTGAAGTGAATGAGCATGATATATATATATATATATATTTTTTTTTTTTACTATGTTGGCTACTGCAACACATGAGCCAAAAGTGATGTAGTGGAACATCTATCATGTGAGCACACAAAACAAGATCTTCCAGGATCAATCCAGTTTCCAGGGATGGCTGTGGTACACTGTAAGCACTTCAGGGAATGCAAGACATTGAACAACATATTCAATGAAACACTGATTCAGCTCCTCACCTAAATATATGTAAATAAATAGCAACAAAGGCGGACAGACAAGTGTGCAGTGTACTAACATCATTAGTATGCATAGAAAGCATGTTAATTAACCACTCCTTGGTGTAAACACTGTGGAGAAAAAAAACAACAAAACAAAATGAAACACAGAGAATGTTTGAGGGGAAAAAATGAAAGTGGATCCGTGGATATCATAGCCAACAAAGTATCAATCATCTTCTTTCTCAATGTTGAGGAAGACAAGCTAGCAATACCAAATAATGCACCCTGTTCTGATGTAAAATTGCACCAAGAGGAAAGACCTACCCTTCTAGCACCCGTATGACGGTAGCATTATCCGGTCTCATCAGCATGGAGCATAGCTCTTGGGACAACTTCAGCGCAGCTGCTCGCCACAAGCGACTCGACTTGCGCCCGATCCTGTGGACAAGAAGCAATGTGTGCAAGTTAGAGGAGACTGAACACCTTTAAAAGTATAACTATGACAATGGTTTACGAAACCAATTGAATATCATGGAGCTTGTATCTTCCAGAAGATCTAAAAAGCTGCATTTTAATCAACATGTGCTGCTTCCAAGTTTCAATATCTTTTTTAAAGAGTAAGCCTACCCCGATCAGTATTTGAATGTTAAAATCACCAGGTGTTGTTTCTTTTTTTCACAGTCCTTTTTTTATGAAACACAAATTTGGGGGTTCAATTTATTTCTTTTTTCTTCCATTTTCTACCCAGATGGTGTGGAAGAAACACCTGTATGGGATGGAAATATGACAATTCTGCTTTATTTCACTTCATTTCATCAATTTGCGCATGAAGTGTCCTTGCACCTGAAATATCAGCAATGACTTAACCTTCTCTGGGGACAAAACTAATACAGTGCACTCCTGTTATAACAAACACGGTTATAACAAACTCCAGTTACAACAAAATAAAAATGCAGGTTACAATATTATCGGATAGATGTTTTTTATTATCTATTTTTTCGCATACAACAAAATTTCGATATAACAAAAGAATACTGCTGGTCCCGAGAACTTCGTTATAACGGGAGTCCACTGTAGCACACACATACACCTATTGGTGACATTTCGTTCACTGTGATCACACAATACAGTCACAATTTTATTTTGTGTGACAACCATGCTTGACAAAAAACAATAATGACCACGGCAGTGTATCAAGCACAGATCTTAAACAGTATTTTCTTCTTACATCCTGATGAGACATTATTGAATGTCAGTTATTTATTATTTCACAAGGATTTCTTCTCCGTAGAGTCCACACAGCGATCATGCAATCACCCAAACTTGGTCTTGTCCCCTTACCATATAAAGACGTCTGCATTGCAGTCCAGGATGTAGACATTCTTTGTCTCAAGGAGCGTCTGAGTCAGCTTGCCCTTGGGGAGTTCAACTAAATGGATAGAAAATGCATACATCAAATACAGTGAGCTATTTTATTACAAAAGCACACATTCAGAGATTCAGCCTTGATAGCAAAAAAATAAAAATGAATAAGCTTTCCTTTTGACAAAATTCATCTTCCTCCCATTTTTTTCAGAGCCCCTGTTTTTTTTTACCATTCCATTTGGCAGTGCCTTTTTGTAATTATAGTCTTTCTGAAGCTTTGTTGTAATTACTTACATTAATTAAGCCTTTGAAACTCTTCAAATTCTTGATATTTTCTTCTTCTTCTTTTTTTTTTTTTTGGGGGGGGGGGGGGAGGCAGATTATTTGCTTATCTTCTTTCATTCCTCTTCTGCAAGCTTTCTGTATGTACTCATCTTCTCCTTGAAAACCCATGGTCAGATTTTCAATGAAATTGGTAAGAAATAAAAAGTTTTTGAACTTTTGGAGGAGGCTCTACGAACTGAGAACCCTCCCATATACAGAGTCTCCTATCTTCTGATCACTGATCATATTCTTAAATCATTTTTCATTCTTGTTGAAAGATGAACAGATCAAAAATATCTTTGAATTAAAAAGGTTGCAAAAGATTCAAACTGTTCTGCCAATGGAAAAGTAAAAGAAAAAAAAGCAGCTCTTGGTATGACTGCAAGCAAAAAGACTTTCAGAATAAAAGGTTTAACAAAGTACTCATAATAGAAAAGAAATCAGCAAACAAAAATTTGCCATCCAACCCCTTCCAAGTAAGCAAATAGCATTGTACTATGAATAGAACTAATTTCTGTATGGTGATCTCACCTTGTGGGAGTTCCAGATATCCCGTGCCCAGACCGACTCTGTATAGCCTTGGCTTATCAGGCACAAAGGAAGTCAGCCAATCCTAGCAAATCAGAAAAGATGGAAAGTAACATGCAAACATTTCATTTTTGTTTAACATTCTGCTCTACTCTCTCTACACACCAGTCTTTCTCTATCTTTCTCTATCTCTTTCATTTTCTCTCATAACTATATATCTACCCATTTGTCTATTTACAGACATGAAGTACTGTAAAACCAGAAATGTTTAATTTTGCAAATTTCGCGAGAGCCAAGATTCACAAAATTAAAATGCACGCAAAAGTTCTTGTCTACTAGTATACTACATGTACATGCATTGAATGCCAGTGGCAATTCATGAACATTTCATGCTGTGAGAAAGGTCATAGGCTCCAATTCATAAAAATTTCATGCCGCGAAAATATCTTGCTTTACAGTAAACTATGCTACAGTGGTGCATTGAGTGATGTAAACAAGTCAGTACAATGGTAATTACCGCAAAGATAAGATAAGGGTATTTTGAAGGAGGTAAAATAGGGACATGTCATGGAAAATAATGACATAATGACAAGGAAGGAAGAGAAGAAAGATGAAAAGAAAGAGGGGTAGGGAGAGGAGGCAAACAGAAGTAAAGAGAACGAAGAGAAAGAGACAAAGAATAGAACATTCTGAGGAGGAAGAATGGAAGGAAAGTGAAAATAAAAGGGGAGGAGGAGAAAGCGTATGGGAGAATAATGATGAGAAAGTCAGAGGATGTAGGAAAGGAGTGAGAAGGGAAGAAAAGGAAAAGAAGGAAAAAGAGGACAATGGGGAACAAGAGGCAGAGGCAGAAAAAAAGGAAGAGGAAACAGGGAAAGAGACAACACACAGAAAGAGGAGGAAGAGGAGGAGGAGGAGAGAAAAGAGGAGGAAGAGAAAGAAGAAGAGGAGGAGAAGGAGGAGGCGGAGGAAGAGGAGGAGGAGGAAGAGGAGGAGGAGGAGGAGGAGGAGGGGGAGGAAAAAGAAGAAGTAGAAGAGGAGGAGGAGGAGGAAAGATAGGACAAGGAAAGAAAAGGGAAGAGGAAAAACAAGAGGTAGAGGGAAGAGGATGAGTGCGTATAGGTGATGCTACTTATGGAGAATCTTTCTTACCTGTGGGGTGAAGTCCTCTTGGTAACCCCCGAGTGGATCCCAGAATTTCTCCAACTCACTGCCCTGGTGCATCATGAAGATCTTAGCGTTGTTCTTTCGCTCCATCTTGTTGATTTTCTCACACATCAGTCTGTCCAAACAAAGCCAACAAAACATGTACCACATAGAATAAAAAGGAATTTAGAAAAAAAACAAACACATAGTATTTCAAGGAAGTTCTTAACAAATATAACTTCATGTTCTCTAGTCACTTGGTTACATAAATTATGTCAGAGATTTGAGCTTGTATCTTTCTCTGAGATTCCTAAATGTAATAAGTACTCACATTCTGTCACTTTTATATCCCACATCAGTACACAGGGACTTTGGCAGTGATGTATGCCATGTAAATTAATGCTCACTACCATCAGTTGTCATTACTATACCAACCTGTTGATATGCCTTTAGAATGAAATATATATAATAGCTAGTCAAAAACCTTCAGTTTAAGTAACTTTCGCTTTAAGAAATATAGGAAATAGACTGGACACTTGCTTATCAGAGATATGTACAGAAATGCATAAAAGCAAAGTAATCACACGTCACACATAAGGATGTGTTATAGATGTGGAAGGTGGTACATAGCTCATCCACTGCACCTGGCGACCTGCTGGTGTATGATGTCAATGATATCCCGAGATGCTGATTCTGACTTGGTTAACAACAAATTGCCAAAAAAAAAAAAAAAAACGTTCCAGTGGGATCTGTCACATGACCTGCACTGACCTTGCTTTTGACCTTGTGATGGGATTTGACCTCGCCCCGTACCACACGTAGATCTCCATCCCGAGGTCCAGCACGAAGACGAACTTTGGATCCAGTGACTGTGGCTCCATTGTGACCTGCCATCAGAAAGGGGGACGGATCAGGGGATGGGGAAGGTAACAATAACGATGGTCAGAATACCAAATAAGGAATAAGCAGAGAAGTAATTGAGATTATGGTGGTCTCCAAATCTGGAGCAAATTGTATTTACCAGCTTCAGTCAGAAAACTTCACAGAGACTCTAATGATAATGATACTTCTGATAACTACTATCACTACTACAAACAAAAAAGCAAATTCATCCACCACCACCATGTCATTATCATCCTAATTACCATCATCATCATCATCATCATCATCATCATCATCATCATGACTATCACTGAAGAGAAAACAGACAATTTCACAACAAAGTAAGATAAAAATAGAAAGATGCAAAAATAAGAACAAGATACTCACAGCTTCAAGGTGCATGTTCTGTGTGCCCGACGCCCGGTACATTCGCGCCGTATATTGGTTCTCCTCCACCGTATAGAAACCACTGGCGGTGCCACCTTCAATGTAGGCAACATCATGGTCAAACAGTTCCATGAACTCATCACTCTCATCGCTCATCTCCTCGCGTATCGTGCGGGTCCTGGCGCCGAGCATGTTGCGCAGGTTGACAGCGTGCATGGCCGAGCAGGCCTTCTTGTCAAGCTGCCAATTTGAGGAGTTTGTGATCAGTGATTTTACCATGTGACCAGCAATGATTTTTCATTTGAATTAATAATCACTGATATCACACTGTAAATGTGGTGCATCACACTACTCAGTTAGCACTCTTTATCATAAATGTTTTTTAGGACGATTCATTTAGACATGAAAAAAAGACCAAACTATTCCCTCAATGACACAAACTAGACAGACATTTACCCATCATTTGCTCTATAGGAGGAAGGACTCTGAGAATATTGGTTCAATGTCTATAAACATGACCTAAACAGCATTAAACCATAGTGCGAAAAAAAAAAAAAAATGTCTCAAACAAACTTGTGATAATAATGCTTCAAGTGACATACAGTAGAACAGAAAAAAAAAGGTACAGAAGTTGTTTTGTTATGTATTATGCTTACAAATAATTGATGATTGCCGAAAGGATGTTACTTTGCTCACAGTATTCATGTCTGTTCTGAAGTTAAAGTTAGATGCCTAGTTTACGAGAATGTGTAAGATTAGGACTACAAAAACAATGACAACACTGCAATATACGGTGGCATAACTCACCGAAGACGACTGCCCTATCCAGTAGTATATCTGCCAGTTAAGGTTCTGGGAAGAATCCAGATACGTTTGGAGAATGATGTAGCAATCCGCCTCATAGAACTTGCCATACAGAGCTGAGTTGGCAAACAGAACAAAAAGTGAGGCAAATGAGAAATATCAGACCACAAAAATCATAACTGAAACATCTCCATTTTCTGGTTATGTGGATCAAACAGCAAAACAAACATATATCTAAATATATGTTACCTCATACATATAACATGCACTATATCAACTTCAATTGAGTTACGATTCTTATGTTCCTGTTCATAAGAACACATGAACTGAGACAAAAATTTTTTCCCCTTAAAAACACACACAAACATGTACACAGAAAACATAAAACCTTCAGCAAAAATTTGCCACCATGTTGCCAATGTGTTTCACTCCACTATCTTTATTGAACTATTGAGGACGGGCTGATATTGCTACCACACGCATTTCCCATAGACACCTGCCCGAGTATACTCGGGACTCATCTTCAACGGGTTAAGGCAACACCTGTATTGAAAGACCCAATAGTGAAGGGAAGCATGGATGGCCCATTTGAATTGATCTTCATTCCCTGCCCACTGGGGTACATTTGAAAAAACCATGAATACATGTAGCTCCTGGCAGCAAATATATGCATCAAATCCTACACTCATCAGTAACGGTGAACTCCAGCTGAGATTCTTCAGCTGTTGTGTGTACTTTATAGAGAGCAGAGATAAAGCTGTACACAATTCCTTATGGGGATTCTCTACTACATTAAAGCCAGGCCAGCATTCTCACTCCATGGTAGCCCCACACTACTGGATCTTTAATTGACATATTTACAGCTGTATTTATGTGACATCTTTATTCAGGTGACATCTTTATTTAGGTGACATCTTTATCTACATATGTAGGTGACATCTTTATCTACATATGTAGGTGACATCTTTATTTAGGTGACATCTTTATTAAGGTGACATCTTTATTTAGGTGACATCTTTATCTACATATGTAGGTGACATCTTTATTTAGGTGACATCTTTATTAAGGTGACATCTTTATTTAGGTGACATCTTTATATACATATGTAGGTGACATCTTTATTTAGGTGACATCTTTATTAAGGTGACATCTTTATTTAGGTGACATCTTTATCTACATATGTAGGTGACATCTTTATTTAGGTGACATCTTTATTAAGGTGACATCTTTATTTAAGTGACATCTTTATCTACATATGTAGGTGACATCTTTATTTAGGTGACATCTTTATTAAGGTGACATCTTTATTTAGGTGACATCTTCATCTAAGTGACATCTTTATTTAGGTGACATCTTTATTCAAGTGACATCTTTATTTAAGAGACATCTGCAATTAGGTGACATCTTTATTTAGGTGACATCTTTATGTAAGTAGTCCTGCTTCTCTGCTATCAAGATGTGATACAGACCTTCCTCCACCTGAATCGGGATGAAGTTCTCTATTTGCCAGATGATGAGCCCCGGCTCCGTCCCACACTCGCTGGTGAAGAAGTCTGTGTAGTCCAACTGTGGGCGCTCTAACGCATCCATCCAACTCTTTGGTCTGTAAGAAAGTTGTGACAAAATCTTAATGGTAAAACGACACTGAATATTACAAACATCTGTGCCGTCACTACGCTGTTCAACCCAATTTTACCCCTGCATTTACAGGCTGGGTGGAGTTCCAGAAAGCTAAAGTTTAGTTTCATGGTTCAAGGGAAGTGTACAGGTAAGACAGTAGTGAGTACTTTGACGACCTGTCATATCATCATTTTATGACATCAGTGAGAACTCTTGACTTCAGAAACTTGTGAGGTCGTTAACTATCTGTGCTACCTTGAGCAAAGTTTGACTGAATTAATCAAACATCACAGGACGTCTGAACCAGTCAGCGCAAAAATAGAGAGTGAATAATCAAAGCAAAAGCCTGCTGGCCATGCTATGTAACGTAAGGGGAATCGGTATTAATGGATTTGAGAGCTGCCACCTAAAGGTACAATTCCCACAAAATCCAGACTTTTTCATTTTGAATTTGAAAACAAGTACCCACACTCCCTCACTCTTCTGATTAAAAAAGAAGCTCCAGTTTGATACTATAACTGTTTCCCACACAGGTAAACAAGCTGTGCTTTAAAATTTTCAAACGATAATAACTCATTTGGCACTAGCACACAAACAAGCAATTAGGGAGGTACATTTTGAGGTAAGCAGGACATTCCAATATACAAGATAAAGACATGAAATGCACATGAGTACACCATAGTATGACTTGAACATAAAGAAGCATGTATTGAAATCTGCATCACTGGCCATTTATTAACATGTCACATCAACATGTATCCACTTAAAACTGCATTTCATGTATGCTGCAAACATAATTAAATTAAAAATGCCACATTATGAAAGCACAAACTTTTTATGTCATTTGGGTGTGAATTAGTGCCATTGCAGAGAGGCAAATGGCTTATTTTGGAGAGTACTGGCTCTCTGTAGAATGGGGATGGGGTGGGGTGCAAAGTTAGGGGTTGGGTGGGGGATTAGGCAGGTGTGTAGGGAGGGCAGGAAAGGAAATTACAACTAGACTAAACATTGCAATGAACAAACTATGTGCAACATTTCATACAGTCACTGATATAATTGATAGACAGGTTTCATTTACATTTCAAATTAACACAACCTCTCATTCTTTCCACCATAAATACCATCGCCTTAAGTGGCAATAACAAATGTTGAGTGAACCATTGACAGCAAACACTGTTTACATGTGCTGCTCTTTCACTTTCACAAATGCTGGGCCATGAACACGAACAAGACAATCACAAATGCGAGGGATCATAGAGGTATCATGTTGGACTATTTAACATAGATACCTACATAACTATACAATTAAAACTAGTTTGACTGGCTGGCGTGCTGCTGGTTTGTGTCATTAACACCTTTAAAAACTTCACCAACTTAATATTTCACACCCATGAATACTTGATGAGACTTTCCTATTTTTTTTTCTCTCTGATAACCAACACACACCTGCTTCACAATGGAACCCCATGGCAGAGTAGAGCTATTACGTCATTCAGAGTATCTTTTTACAGTATTTAGAAATTCTGTCACTTTTAAATGACATTTAACTCGTACAGATCAATGAAAACAGTTGCACAAGAAGTCAATGAAGTACACTCCCACTTCTGAAGAAAGTAGCAATCGCTACTAAATTTTTTTGGCATCCCACTCAGTGAAGATCTTCTAGCCATTACTGATCCCTCAAATTTTTGCAACAGCATTAAATTTGAAACTGTAGAGAAAACATGCAAAAACATAAAAGAAAATATATTCAACGGAAAAACGACAGCATTGCAGAGAGCATTTAAGTACACATACGTAATTCCACTGTGCAGATACCATAAAAACAGCTATCATCAGTCTAGAATCAGATGAGTGTTAAATGCCAATCTCTAGCTTGGCATGAACACTCTCTAATCTTAAACGACCAGAAGCGACACCGAACACAGTTGACAACACATTTACCTTCGGAACGGGACGTAGTTTACACTCTTCCTTCGCAGCCTGAACATTTGCAGGCATATCAATTGGTTAGAGATTGAAGAGTGGCAAAGCAATGAAGGAGAATATGGGTGATATCAGACATGACGAATGAACGCAGTACCAATGTGATTTGATTGATGTTGATTTGGAATAACAATTTGGCAAAGTCATTCTTAGACCCCGTTTACAGTGCAGGGTCGGGCTCGGCCGCGGCTCGGCCGCGGCCGAGCCTCGCAATTTTGTCCGTTTACACTGCTGGGCTCGGCCGCGCTTTTGATTCAAACCTTTCAATATTTTGTTGTAGTGGCGCTCTGCTTGTGAGCATACGCAATCTGGTATTGTCTGGTTTTCAGACCCTTTGCCAAATGAATTCCGTGGCAACGAAGTCGACTTTCGGGCAAAGGCCTTTGCCGAAGGAAAAAAATCCTTTGCAGGACAAAACCACCTTATACTATACTAGGTTTCGACGTTGAGGGGGTTATATCCTGAACAGCAAAATAGCACAGGCAGAGGATTTGGAAGCCAGACTAAAACTGGCCGCGCATTTGGCCTAGTTTGCGTTTGCACTGAGAAATGGCCGGGCTCGGCCGCGGCCGAGACCACCTCCAGAGCGAGGCCAAATGCAAGGCCAATTTTGGCCTCGCATTTGGCCTTTTGCGCGTTTACACTGAAGCGGGGCTGGGCTCGGCCGCGGCCGAGCCGCGGCCGAGCCTCGCACTGTAAACGGGGTCATACACCCAGTCTCTACCACATGTGGACAAGTTAAAGGGGCATTCCAGACGATTTTCATAATTTCATATAATGTAGTACATATATCAACAGCACCATGTATAGATTTGTGGAATTTATTGTGGTTCTTGAGCAGAGAAGCAATACTTTGAAAAACCTTAAATAAATTACACTGAACAAGGATGATGACATACATTGTATGAGGCTCACATATTTCAGAAATGTAGCAGTGTAATTCCATTACAATACCGCTTGCTTGGGGGTTCACCTGTGTATAATCTATGCATGCCTTCTTCTTTTGTTCTGCTTCCTCGATCCCCAACTCGTGCATTCTTATGACGACCCTGCCATGTCATCATCCTTGTTTGTTGCACTTTGTTATAAATTTCGAAAATATTTTTATTCTTCATCCCAATTATCATAAATTCTGAAACTCTGTCCTCAGTATAACTGATCTATAGTTGTTCAAATGTAAAAATTTGCAAATCATCCAAAGGTCTCCTTTAACTTGAAAAATAGATACAGTTGCCAAAGCTCTGTGAATCTACAACATCTGCAAGAGGCTCCCTGACACAATTAAACACATTTTCATGTCCTGACATACAAAGCCTCCGTAATTTTCGGATCACATCATTTACCCATTAAAATGCTTGTAACATACATGCACCTCTCTGACGGCTTTTTGGAATCTGCCTGATTTTTAGGTGAGAGATTTGGCAGTCTTGTAGATGTAAAACCACTCAGAGACTATCCAATTTTTGGATACCTCAAGGCCAAACTTAAGGATGATCATTTTGTGAATACCCTTGGTCATGGATCTGTTTAATGTGACATGTCACTCATCAAAATGGTTGAGTTACATATTGTTCTCCAATTACTGTATGACAGTCACTTGCATTCTCTCCTGTGTCTACATGTACAGCTGAAAGATAAAAACTATTTTATAGCTATTCACTTCTTCTCAAGTGTTTCTCTCACACTGAGATTATGATATCCTGGTAGGTTTCACATGTGTTTATATCTTGGTTTCTATAGCCTAGTGTTGATAATTATTGATTACCAGGTATATGGTTTGGACTTTCACACACTGGACTCATTGATGTTGGAGATGAATGAAATAATGGCGGACTGCGTTATAAGTGAGGTTGCATGAAAGCAAATTGAAAACTCCACATTATGAGGACAGAAAGTGAGAGAGAGAGAGGGAAAGACAGAGAGAACAAGAAAAGGGAGATAGAGGAATCTTGATGTATGTGTTAGTGATGGAGAGTGAGGGGAGAAAGGAAGCATAGAGTGTGAAAGAGAATGGTTGTAACACACATAATTATAAACAGATACTGTATATGCCATATATTTAGCGAGTCTAACTTTTTGCGAATCAGGACTTCTTAACAATTTCGTGAGTTGTTAAAGGGATCGTATAGTCTTGGTTGAGACCTAATTTCAGGTTTCTAACATTTTTTTGTGAGATAATGAGAAACCTCTTATGAAATATGAAAGAGCATGTAATTCCATGAGAAATTCAACGTTTATTTGATGAAAATTGGTTTTGAAATGGCTGAGATATCCAAAAACAGAGCAATTCTAATAAAGTGTGGGACCCACCGTTCATTACGATCGCTTTGTTTTACTTTGTTTTTCAATGTTTCAGTCATTCCAAACCCGATTTTCATCAAATAAACTTTGAATTCCCCGTAAAATGATACGCTCTATACTCTTTCATAAGTGTTTTCTTGGTATCTCGCAAAAAGTTAAAAGCCCAATTCTCATCTCCACCAATACTGTACCATCCCTTTGAATTTGTGATTGCGGAGTACAGAACTGAATGGAAAAATGTACGCGTGCTCGTCACATTCATGTCAGGGTCAGAGTTGATTTTTTACCTGACTCACAAAATCTGAGCAAATAAAATCTCTTGAAATATTCTACATAATGATACTGTAACATGAAAGATCTTTAGAACAGTGCAATACTATGTTCAAGGATGAAAATAGCAGTTTATCTTCAGACATAAATTAATGTGTATGCATGTGTGTGCATGTATGGAAAGACAGATGTATAGATAGATAGATATGGATAGATAAAGCCATAGACTGATAGAATAGATGGGATATATAGGTAGAACATTGGATAGATAGACACACACAGACAGAACAGAGAAGAAGAAAGATGATATAGTCCTGAAGAAGAGACTGCATTTTCACCTGAAGACAGAATATGGAAATGAAAGAGATATGGGGAATATTTGTTGGAAAGAATAGAATATCATACTAACTTGACTTCTGAATCCTCTCCATCTGCTGAAACACCCTCACTCTTCTCTTTGGCCAGGTCACTCATTCCCTGAGGAAAAAAATAATAAATGAAGGAAAATCCCATGTCCATTCACCATGGCACAAACAGTCACCTTTGGAATTTTCTGTTCAACCATAGCTTGCACTTTCCTCTCAGATTCTCTTCCTTTGGTTCTACAAATCCTTAAACTCAGTGAGGACAAGCTGATTTTGCTCAAACACCCATTTCCTAAAGACATCTCCCAGAGTATACTTGGTACTAGTCTGCAACAGGTTCAGGTAGAAGGAGTATGGGGTCATATTTGTTCCCCTAACAGAATAATTTTGCAACTACCACATTTTCCACACTTTTCAACCCCAGACCCCCACATTTCCCTTTGCTGCATCACTAAACCATCACACCCCTAGACGCTTGCCCCCTAGTAACCACACCTCAAGATGTTGCATCTATACATACAACCACACCTCATAAGCTTCCATCCACAGACCATCACATCTCCTGATGCTCAAGCAAAGACCAAAACACTACCCCAAGCTTCACCACAAAACTGTCCCACCTCCTAAATGAGCTCCAACAAAGGATTACCATGCCTCTCTCTGGTCGGACTTACCTTTAAGACTTTCTCCTGCTTGGCCTGTTCAGCCTTGGCGGCCTCCGCCTTGGCCGACTGCATCTCGATTCTCTTCTGCCTGATGCGCTTCTTGCGTGCCAATGGGTCCTTGCTTGCTGCAAGGGTAGCAAAAAAAAAGTCAAAAAAAAGTTTGGTAATCCTTCAATGAAGGCACAAAAATTAAATCACTGCATCTAGATTTAACTGTTGAATTCTGTGAACAGTTTCACATGCGATCCTTGATGCTATTACCTGGATGAATCCGAGCTTAAATCAATTACTGAGTAATCCTTCCATGCTTGCTCTGTAACGGGTGCACTGATACTTCATAATGTTGAAGTCCAACACGGGCTCACTAGAGCAAGATATAAGCTCATTTAACCCTTTCGGTGCCACTGACTTTGGACAGTGTGTACAATGCTCTGGGGGTTTCCGTGCCAGTCAGCACTCAAAGCACACAACAGATTAAGGGGCAAAACACACCTACATTTTGTGGCCAAGTAACGAAACAAGAAGACATCAATGATTTGACAGGCCTGATGCTGGATACTATGAAGAAAGGGACAGAAAACATTGAAAGATGGAGGACATGCTCCCAGAGTACCAACGGCCACAACTTGCAGTGAATGGTCGTATACTCTTTGTGAACATAAGCCATAAGAAATATGTATGCCGGTACTCAACTAGTGCCGGGATCAGGCAACCTAGAATAGTTAGTTAGTTTCAATGGCTCCATATCACAATATACAACTAGGTATACATTGGCTTTTTTATAGTCTGCAAGGATCATTGTGTAGAGAAGTCAATACCTTAAAGGGAGAACTCCAAGCAGTGGTCAGTGTGATTATAATGTTAAAGTTGGCAGCGTGAAAAAGTTCATGTTTTCACTAAACTTATGAAAGAAATGAGAATGTATCAGAATCATGATAGATTTTGGCAAAACAATAATATTGGTGACAATTCCGTATGTATACAAACGTTAGACAAGGAAATGACATCATTGACTCACAGCATCCCGTGATGTGTACATAGAAATGTTGACACATGATTCTTTTTGTCAGTAAGTCAACAAATTACATCATCATTCCCATTCACAAAGTCATTATCACTACATCGTTACATCTCAAAAACAGTTACTTGTGAAAGACATTATTTCTTCTCAACATCGCACAGAAAAGGGAATTTATTAAGATATGGATGCAAGCGAATGGGAGATTTTGGAGGTCATGACATCATCAACTCACCTAATTTGCATACATGTCACTGTGACTGATATCACTGGAAACATGTGACACTGTAAATTTGTATACCTTTCCTCTTCTTCATCCGAACACTGATAAAAATTGTGTGCTAGGATTTGGCTTCACTTATCAAAAGATGACTTGCAACATGGAGCGGATTTCAGCTTCAAAAATTGCCATGGGGCATGCTATGAGACAATGCCAAATGGAAAGTGATACCGTTCTATGAGAGTTGCATGCTCACGACAATGGCTCGAGTGCACTCTCGGTACACAGAGGTTGCATTGTGTGAGGTGCTCCTCATCATGCCACTTTTACAATTGTGAATGCACACAATGAGATAGTCCAAACATGTACAAGAATGTTGTGATAAACTATACACATAAAGTTCTCATTGTATTGGCATATATGATAGATACTTAAAATAATGTTGGATAATGTTGAATAAACTTGGAAAATGTTTGTGTACACAGTGTACCCCTTAAAGGTATTGTTTACCATTGGGAGCAGTGATTGCAAAAATGTTCGAGTTATCACATTTGATGTATGTGTATGTCAGTTGTATCACAAAATATCCTACCATATAAAAATTTCACAATAAAGTCTAAAATATAAGGATATATAACTATTTTTTTTAACAAACCATAACTGTGGATGGTTTAGTCTAGAAACACATTCATCATCACCATTGTTCACATTTTGTATATTCAATAATACATAAACCTTTGACTTTGCCCTTTGATATATCACAACCATTATGTTCATGCCAATACCTGTCAATTGATTTTTAATCTCATCCACAACCTCACATCATCACTGAACATTTCTAGCTGAAGTTCCAAATGGATGATGCAAGTCTCACCTGAGGAGCTACCAGCCTGGGAGGGGGGAACCACGCCCACTAGTCTCAGCTGGTGGCTGAGGGAGAAGTCAATGTTGTAGTACTCAGCCCCGCTTCCTCTCTGCTGAGGGATGGGCTTTGGGGGCATAACAAGGTCAGGGTTATCCCTGACGTCAAGGGTCTGTGGACGTCAAGGGAAGAGGAAAAACATCAAAATATGATTGCAATAGCAATGGTAACGATGATGGTGATAATGATGGTGGTGATGATGATGATGATAAGGATGATGGTGACAATGATGATGCTGACAATGATGATGCTGATTATGATGATGCTGCTGCTGCTGATGATGATGATAAGGATGATGGTGATGATGATGCTGACAATGATGATGCTGATTCTGATGATGGTGATGATGATGGTGATGATGATCATAATGATGATGGTGATAATGCTGATGCTGATGATGCTGATGCTCATAATGCTGATGATGCTGCTGCTGATGATGATGATGATAATGATGATGGTGGTAATGCTGATGCTGATGATGCTGATGCTCATAATGCTGATAATGATGATGCTGATGATGATGATGGTGATAACGATGACAATGAAGATGATGATAACAGTGATGATGATGGTGACAACATCATCACCACAAACACGACCTACAACTATACAGTAGCAATACTTGCAACAACAATGCCAAAAAATTGCTTTCCCATGTGGAAAGCAGTAATCATTATCATTATGACCACTGCAATAATTTTTGATGATATCACCATTATCATCATCATCATCATCATCATCATTTTCACTGTGTCACTAGTAATACTACTACTCAATTAAAACACTTGCAAACATGGTTTTTATGAACTTATACTGAAATTTAAATGGTCATACAAAAAAAGTACTTACATGTTTTTGACTAGAAATAAACATTTCAGGCAGTGCATAAATATTTTGTAGAAAATTATGAATAGTTCTCTGCAGCACACAGCTACACAAGATACCCCTCATACATCCATGTCAAAAATGCAACGCACATTCTAATGCGATACCCGGAAAACAACTCCCTATGTAATAACATTGCAGGCAGGAAGACAACATTTCTACATGTAAGAAACACTTGACATCTCTCTTGCCTTACCTGGTATTCTTCTTGCTTTTGGGGCAGAATAGAGCAACAGCCAAGCATTTACATGACTAGCACCAAAGGGGAGTTATGAGCTCTTCAGCAAACATGCACAGAATGGCTTCACAAGCATCACCAACTGACAATACATCCCAAATGGCAACACATCATAAGCAACATTGCAGCATCAACAAAACAAGTGTTTCGGTCTGTGTCGGGCATTTCCACACATTGGCGTCGATATGGTGCAAAAGGGGGAAACCCCTCCAAGCATGCATGAAATCTTCTAAAAACGCTTCCAAATAAAGCAGAAAAAAAAAATAATTCTTTAGACAGTGCTACACAGGAAGTGATATCAGTCTGACATTACTTTCAACCACAAATGGAGAAATACTGACCACAATACAAAATAAGACAGAAATATTTTGAACGGGCTCGAGCACATTTGGCTATACAGCTTTTTCGGACAATGGTTTCAAAACCCATTGGCAGCTAGTTACTGACCAATGGATATCCTGTTGTGGCATGTGGCAAAATTTTATTCAGAAATACTACAACAAGAAACATATTTTGTGTCGTCGACATTGCATGAAAACTCTCATATTCACTGACGTGCACTGAAGGCCAGCATCTTGCACCCCGTATGGATGAAATAACTGTTTTTATATGACAGCAATTAGATTTGTTTTTCTATTACCTTACATTATTTTCCACATAAACTATGTCAAAGTTTGTTGCAATATTCTATGAAATGAAGAAATCCAGAAAAGCAAATTTCTTCTCTTCAAGATTGTTCATGGGATGTTTCAGCACAATAATCAATTTCTCTGAAAGCAATCAATCTTGGAATCACAGTTTAAGCAACAAAGCATTCCACTCATTTTATACTTAAATATCAAGGTCACACTAATTACAGCACTAATAAATAGAAAAGAAAACAGACCCTCAGTTTTACTATTTTCTGTCAAGGAAATCTAAATGAAGATCATTTTAATAGTTACATTCTCCTTGTAACATAATTGTCATACATCATATTTTTTCTTATCTTGGTTTCAGAAAAAATCAAACAAACAAGAATTATATGATTTCTATGGTTAGCAGAGCTCTGACAAGTATCTAGACGGGATTTGATCAGGAGAGTGATTTCCTAGGGGAAGGAAGTGATCTACATTGCAATATCCTCCTTTTCTCGTGGACAGAAATTCCCTCTAGGCATGCATTAAAGGTACTGTTTACCATTTGGAGCAGTGATTTACAAAATGCTAAGTTTCCACATTTGATGCATATGTGTAGGTCAGTTTATCACAAAACATCCTACCATATAATCATTTTGCAATAAAGCCTAGAATTTAAAGAGGTACATGTATCAGTGTTTTTCTAAACAAACCACAATAGTTTATTCTAGAAACAATTTTATTGTAAGTATTGTTCACATTTTGTATATTTAACAATACTTAACATTGATTATACTGATTAACATCTTTACATTGATTGTTGCTATCCCTAACTCACATTTCAGAACTATTTTGAAGTACTAAAGCTGTATTTTGTTTCATCTGCAAATGGTAAATAATGAATTTAATGGGTACAGAGTTTGCCGCATGTATTGTAAACACAAAGTGCCATTTCCTCCCACATTTCAAACATCAAGGTTGCATTTGTGCAATCGCATGGAAAGTGGATGCTGTCAATGCCTGCCATGGCCAAGTTATCATCACTTTCACCTTGATAATGATAGTGTTACCATGGCAAGAGGATAAACTAGCTAACTCGTTTTTGTTTACCGACGTACCGTATGCACTGGTGTAGTATCTGCACTTTTTTTGCCGACAGGAAGGCCGCTAATATAGGGAGTGTGGTTAATGCATAGCAACCGTGAAAAAACAAAATGTGCCAACAAAAACAGTTTAATATGTACACTGTATCTAGGAGACTGTCATAACAGTATGTTTTGAAAGAAGAAATGTAAACAATATTTTGTAGAATTCTAGAGCAGGGTAGGTGGCATACACATATCAAGTGAAATCTATTAGTTGTAGTTAGTAGAATGTCAAGTCGGTTTTAAAGTCACTCCTAACATGCATTGCACGGTGTACTTGCTCACAGTTGTAATAACCAATATCTACAAACGTAGCTAACACTGAAAATCCTACTGTATCACAAACTAGACCTTCAGATGGAATTATAAGAGTACCAACTTGGTCTTTTATCTATCAATAAACTGGCCAGATTTGGGTGGCATGGTCAATACAAGAATGTAGCTAAGGAACTAGCAAATAAAGCAATTATTATACATCATTGATGGGAGCTGAAGTGCTGTGCCAAACAAAATCTAAAATTGCAACATATAGGCTGCAAATTGAAAATCCACGCCTCATTCACAGTATCACACAGAGGATAGACATACCGGTAAGCACAACACAACACACTGCTATTTCTGTTGTGAAGGACAGGTTATGTTATTGACCTTATGTCCTTAAGAGTAGTATGCATAATAGCATTGCCATGCCTAAAAAAAAAAAACATCAGAGTGCATTCACCATATGTGACGTTATTTTATAGCATTCAAAATGTTGTCCCAGCAGACTCATTTCTTTCAACTGCAGTGACTCTTCCTCAAATGATTTTCATGGAGCTGTTAGCAGCACAAAATGGCATTATACACTGATGATAGTAGATACTCTAACTGAGACTTTCTAAACAAGGCAAGAAAAAGAATATCCATTGTTGCAATGGGATCTGCAAGGCAACATGGACCCACCTAAGACCTACGCCAACAATAATGTACTTGCTGCATTTATAAGTTTCCTTCATGATTTGTCATGACAAGCTGCCATACATATGATTGATTGAATGAATGAACAAATGAATGAATGAATGAATGAATGAATGAATGAATGAATGAATGAATGAATGAATGAATGAATGAATGAATGAATGAATGAATGAATGAATGAATGAATGAATGAATGAATGAATGAATGAATGAATGAATGAATGAATGAATGAATGAATGAATGAATGAATGAATGAATGAATGAATGAATGAATGCATGAATGAATGAATGAATGGAAGGCAAGTTACTATGAGCAAAGTCCTGCTCTGGATCCCTAAACAATGTTTATGATGTGATACGGCAAGTCAAATAAAAGGGAATACAAGTTTAGCCTACCTCAAGATCTGTGATGAAGTGGATGGCCTCGGGCAGGGTGACCAGCCGATTCTTGACCAGGATCAATTTCTTGATCTTTGGGCAGCGGCACAGGCCCTCCGGCACCGACTCCAAGTGGTTGTCGGCAGCAATGAACTGCTCCAGGCAAACGAGCTTGCTGATCCCCGTGGGGAGGCCGTCAAAGTTGATGGTGTTGCCGCTGATGATGAGGCGCTTGAGGCTGATGAGTTTGCAGAGCGAGGGCGGCAGAGCAGTCAGCTTGTTGCGCGCCACATTCAGCGTCTCAAGACGCGTCCAGGAGTCTGGTGCAGAATAAGTCGTAAAGGCATAGGAAATTGGCCATTAGCTTTGATGGTGGATTTTCATGCTTACTAGACGTTAGTATGTCAGATTAGGGCCTTGGTTACTGCTGCATAACATTTCAACATTACAAGGAACCTATCGCTCTCAAATACGCCTTCTGATAAGACTGATGAAATCCATTGAACTTCCATATCACAGCATTTTCCCCAAGTAGAGTGACAGATTTTTTTTTCTACCAGCCCCAAGACTGTAAATGGATCAATAACAAGAAGATTCAAAAACAAGTTCTAGTTCCCCTAAACCGCTCAATGCAATGCAACAATGAAAACCAACCCAATGTTTTTCTACGTAATGTTTGGGTAATCCAACGTTACATCATCAAAAGTGATGCCATACCAAGAACTGACAGCTCCGTAACAGCATTGTTGCTCAGATTCAGTCGCTTCAGCGACGACAGCGTGTAGAAGGCGTCGGGCACACTGGTCAGGTCGTTGTAGGAGAGATCGACGTCGGCGAGGTTGACCAGGGCGTCAAGCTGCGGCGGGATGTTGCTCAGGGTGCGCTGTGTGTTGCGGAGATGCAGGGTTTGGAGTTGGGTCATTGAGGTCAGCTGCCTACAAGTCATTTGAGAAATGACGTAAAGTTAGATGGCAGTTCAATCAATGCATTGCATCCGTAAAGATTCTTTGAGAGGCAAAGTACCAGGTAGATCAGTTGACAGTACAATCAAAGCATTGTATTCTTAAAGATCATCTTGAGGAGTGAAGATGGCTTGAGAGCATTCAAATCAAAGCAATTTATTTTCTTGTGATCATTTGTATAGACTGAAGATTGCAGCAATTTGTTTCCTTGTGACATATCACTTCACAAGTAAGAGGCAAGATCATATTCCCCTTTGTTCTAATTTGGCTTCTTGGTATCAAAACTCATGTGTTCGTTTGCTTTTTTAATCCAGAGGGGTGGGTGGGGTAAAGACACTTGACTTTCATTAATGTTTTATGACGCCTTCATTTGTAATATCATGGCCCAGCTTCAAATTTTAGATTATTTTACACTGTATCTTATCATTTTGCTCAACAGCCGCAAAGATAAAGTCAATGCAAGACACTCACCTCAGCTGAGCATGGAGAAGCGGGTTATTGTTCAAAATGAGAGTCTGAATGTTAGTCAGCCTGCGGAGCTGGGGAGGAATTATTTCTGGGGAGTGGGAAAAACAAAATGAATGAATGCATGACATTGAAACAAAAAATAAGATGTCATACAGCAAGTATTACTAATATGCAACAATGATGTCATTGTTGTTTTGTTTTCCCATTTAAACATTCTGCATGAAAGAGAAGTGTACTTTCAAGTCTTTAGTAGTACAAAAAGAACATACAGATTATAACCAATACAAACTGTTACAAATGTTGTAGCACTTGTTCAAATGCAATGTACACATCTGAAAGAAAAAACCATTTCAGCTTAAAATCCTTATCATTGGTAAATAAGATACATGTCTTACACTATTCAATTCTTATTTATAATATACCAATATGCAACATTTACAAGAAATCAAGATTTCAGCAGCTAAAAAAAAAGGAAATACAAATATTGTCATATTTAAGACATCCACTCTCACCTCAGATACAATAACAAGAGAGCAAGAAAAGAGAAAAACTACTTTGTGAAACAATACAAGAGAATTGGGGAGTGAAAGTGAACACACCGTTGCTATCCTCAAAGTAGCACAAGCATGACCCTTTACCTTAAATGACCCCAGGTATGCACTGTATGAACTTTATGGCTAGAGCAATGCTCCTACCGGTGCACATAACACGCACACTTGGCACCACTGACACACGGAGCACGGCAACATACATTCGACTGACCGGTTATGTGCAATGTGAACTACACATGTGCTGGAAGTGACATGGACTTCCTTGTTGAAATATCATTTGGATCAGACCACCAAAAACAAAAACACAGAAAAAGAAACAAACAAAACAAGATGCACTTCCCACTGGCTCTCAGCGGTTCTTGGCAAGCAGCCAACAGATTTTCCCAAACAATTTCCTCACTGAAAGTTAAATTTCACTCTCCAACTATTAAAGGGTGCATTGAAATCTACTCTCATTTTCTTTGTTACTAAAGAAAGGGTCGTGACACGAGCATATTTTGCAAAGTATCACAGGGGGCAACACCCAGACACACGCTCACAGTCCTGCAAGATGGCAAGCATTGGAATAGTATATTATATATCAACAGTTTCAACCACAGCAGTCTTGTGAGATCTGTCTGTTTAAAATAAAAAAGTGTCATTATCATTCATCTAAACTACAAAACTCTTCTTAATGTGTTACAACATAATGTAAAATCGAAACTGAAAGTAAATTTGAACTTCATGTCAGCTATAATTGGACATTTGTTTATGTAATGTGATCAAGTGCTATCTTAAAATGACATAAGAGGAAATCAGGAAGCAGGCGCGCCGGAAGCAGTTTTGGATTGGGGGGGCAAACATTGGAGGGGGCTCAAGATTAGACTATGCATATGTTACACAATATATATACACACACACACACACACACACACACGCACACACATCTATTATTTATATATATATGTATATATATATATATATATATATATATGTATATATATGTAAAGTGGCGTACGGTGGGTCGAAACATGGGGGGAACCATAAAATAATTTTGACTGTCTGTATGCTTGTGCGTGTGTGCGTGAGCAATAATGGGACTACTATACATTACGGAATGTGATACATTCAACATGCAGTCATTGAGGAACATTGTAAGATTTCCTTACAAATTATATACTGTCAGCAACATAAGGTGAATGACATAACAATAGAATGCGAGCGAGCGAAGCGAGCGAGCTTGAAAATTTTGATATTCTACAGTTCCAAAACTGGAGTTTTAATTGTAGCTACATATTTCGCTTTGAAATAAATGGGGGCGCATCGGGCGCAACTGCTGGCAATTATCGGCAGCAACATTGGGAGAATGGCATAACGATTCAATGCGAGCGAGCAAAGCGAGCGAGCTTGAGAATTTTGACATTTTAGAGTCCAAAAACTCCCGTTTGTAGCTATATCTTTCGCTTTGGAAATTAAGGGGGGGGGGCATCGGACGCAACTGCTGGCAATTACTGGCAGCAACATTAGGAGAATGGCATAACGATTCAATGCGAGCGAGCAAAGCGAGCGAGCTTGAGAATTTTGACATTTTAGAATCAAAAAACTCCCGTTTGTAGCTATATCTTTCGCTTTGGAAATTAAGGGGGGGCATCGGACGCAACTGCTGGCAAATACTGGCAGCAACATTAGGAGAGTGGCATAACGATTCAATGCGAGCGAGCGAAGCGAGCGAGCTTGAAAATTTTGACATTTCACAGTCCCAAAACTCCCGTTTGTGGCTATATTTATCTTTCGCTTTGGAAATTAAGGGGTGGGGGCATCGGGCGCAACTACTGGCAATTACTGTCAGCAACATTAGGAGAATGGCATAACGATTCAAAGCGAGCGAGCGAAGCGAGCGAGCTTGAAAATTTTGACATTCTAGAGTCCAACAACTGCCGTCGTAGCTATGTTTTTCGCTTTAGAAATTAAGGGGGAGGCGCACCGGGCTCAACTGCTGGATGCGAGCGAGCGAAGCGAGCGAGCTTGAAAATTTTGACATTTTACAGTCAAAAAGCTGCCGTTTGTAGCCATATTTTTTCCCTTTTATTCATATATATACATATTTATTTTCTTTTCTTTGTTTATTCATTTATTTTTATTATCATTATTATAATTTTTTTTTTTTGGGGGGGGGGGGGCTTTTTGGGGGGGCAAAAATGCGTTTTGCCCCCCCACTTTTTGGATTGGGGGGGCGGCCGCCCCCCCTGCCCCCCCACTTCCGGCGCCTATGTCAGGAAGCATATAACATCTACGATAAAGAGCTCTTACAAGTACTGCGAACATGTGATTTAAGCTTTAAAGATTGTGAAGAATCATGAAAACAGCAGAGAGTAAATAGAAAGCTCAAATTGCACTTGAAGCAGAAATATGTTGGTTTTTTTTTTTTGTCGTTGTTGTCATTCAAAAGGTTATGACATTCTATGGAGCCCCCTTATCAATCATCTTCTCATCAGTTCATAATGTATGACAAGTGCTATCGGCAGTGGTCTGTGTTAGATTTTTGTCGGAAATATATCACAATTTTTTATGCTCAAAATAACAAATTCGTCCGGTTCTCTTAAATTTCACCATGAAGGCATATAACCCTTTATAGATTGCCTAGAAGTCAAAATTGATGAATACATCACTGCATCCTAATACCAGGAGTATCACATCATAAAATTATAAATCTAGATATTGAAATCTTGTTTCCAAATAAGTATTCATCTGGTTCCCTCTTTTGCTATTACCCTCTGTAAGTGAGATCTTGTTTTTAATCTAAATCATCATAAACACAAAATGAATAAGAAGGAACTAGCCTAGGATTTGAACCCCCTCACCTAATGATTACCACGCAGCGACAATACCACTGAGCTGAAGTCAGTTCATGGTAGTGACACAATGATCTTTACAGATAACACATATCGACACACTCTCTTACTTATGGAGAGCAACAGCAAAATGAAAACCTTTACAACTATACTCTCTTCTTTTTTTTTTAAGAAAAAGAAAAAGAAATTACTTATTCATCTGGGGACCTTTTCATGAAAGTTGTCAGCCCTGACAAGTTGTCAGTCTCTGACAATCACCATAGTAACAGTCAGTGACCATCTGGAGCATCTCAGCCAATCAAAATCAAGGATTTTGCTGAAATTGTCAGAGAATCACACTTTGTTAGCACTGACTAGATTGATGAAACACCCCCTGGTCCCCATTCTCAATTTTAACCTGTTGAGGACAGGCTGATATTGCAATAATCCCATTTCCCATAGACACCTGCCCGAGTACACTCGGGACTAGTCTTAAACAGGTGAAGATACCTTGCCACTGAAACTTTAACACAACTTGCTTTTCTTTCATATTAGAGCATGTGCTTTTTTTCAAACCACACTAAGTTTCACACAAAACATGACATCATTTCTGGAAAATGGGTTGAAATAAAAAACATGATCATTGACAGTTTTCACATAACCACCATTCTTCCGCAGAAAATCGAATGAAAATATCAGTGCTATAAACACTGACTAGTCAGTGATGGTATTGCCGGTGGGGTAGTCACTTTTCCTAGATATGGCAGCCCTAAACTAAACCATATGACTTTGTCACAAAAACTGGCAAAAAGGACCTAACTAGTCTACCACTCATCCTGGGCAGTGGCATCTATAATAAACTACATGTACCTGGTATATATCCAAATATTTCTTCAAGCACTCATCCTCAAGTATCTTTTTTAAAGAACATTATTGTCATAGGGAGTACTCAAAATAGAAAGGGCACCATGATATAACAGCTGTATCTCTTCCATTACATGAAGGGCATGTAAACCTTTATATTCTAAAATAAGATGTCCATTCATCAACGAAAAAGGAGATGCCATACTCTGCACAATGTATAAGTCTTCCTTAGAACCAATTATGTGCACCTCTTGCCCAAAACTTACTGACATATATAAGGGGAGCTAAAAGGGCATTGCAAAAAGTTAATCTATACTAAGTTTTATACTCTTATTTCACAAAATACTGGATGTTTGGTCAGATGTAATTCTTAGCAGATTCCTACCTAGTTTGTTGTCACTGAAATTGATGTAGATCAGGTCAGTCAGGTTCATGAATAGTGAAGATGGAATCTCCTTGATACTGAAAATAGAAGGGGAGGAGGAATATATAATTGGCATTAATGACACAAATCATGATTACAAAAGCAATAACATCACAACAATAATAACAATAACAATTATGCTACTGCTACTGCTGCCTTACTATTATTATTATCATTATTATTATTATTATTATTATCATTATTATTACTATTATTATTATCATTATTATTATTATCATTATCATTATAATCTTCATTATTATTATTATTATCATTGTTATTATTATCATTATTATTATTATTATTATTATCATTATCATTATAATCTTCATTATTATTATTATTATCATTATTATTATCATCATCATCATCATCAACAACATTAACATCACAATCATTATTCATTATTATCATTCTAAAAACATTTAACACCAAACAAGAAAAAAAGCTAAACAACAGTAACAAATCTGTTTTAGAAGTTTTCTTTGTGTGCCAGCAAAAAATCTATACCACAAAGGAAGAAGGCCGTCATATCACAGGATTAAAGAATACCAATTAAGTCTGAGCTATCTTTATAGGCATCAAAGTATTTGAGCCAGATTGGCATAAACTAAATTATCAATCTATATAAAAAAAAAAAATACACACGCCAAATGATGCATGCTCTGTACTCAGAGTAACATGTTTGCATGAACTGCTGCTAAAGGTAAATTAACAGCTGGGACATATCATTATGTTATTACTTGCATATACCACACATTTCTCACAACTTTAATGCCAACTCTGAGTTGATAAAAGTCATTCTCCTTCAACCATCCACAATAGGTTGAGTATGGCTATTCTGACCTCTCTAATCCCAGAAGAAAATTTTATGAGTTAGGAGAATAAAGCACAGAAGCCTAGTGCAGCAAAAATATTTTCAAATCCCACATATGTTATCAAGAAACATTTAACAATAGATATCATATTGTCAATCTGAGAGCTGGAATTGTGCCTAAGAGTAAGACTTGTGCAGGACTTTGACCATGCTGGGGGATTTACCAGACCGTATGGTGCCACATAACAATACACACGGTATAGGATAAGGAAGGAAATGTTGATGCCTCTAAAAGGAAATGTTCAGAGTCTCAATTGGCTCTCTGACAAGTGCAGGGAGGAAAGACAATTAGACTCCATTTTAAAGTTTCGCTGTCATTAAAAGCTGCTTCTCGTTTCCTTCAAGACCTTGTGACCTTTACACCAAGATGCCAAAGAACTCTTCTAGCTGAACTGTCAATTAGGTGATATATGAGTGCCTGGGGGTCGGATGAAGTTCAAGGGAAAGTCCAATCTTGTGTCCCATTTTTGCTATTCATAGCAGCTGTAAGATGACACGGTGCAGGAGTTGGGGCAAAGAGAGGAGTGTCAACACTGTTTAGTCCTAACACCAGAGGGCAGCAACAGCCACAGTAGTCTTGGTGTGTTTTGAACACAAGGGCCCGAATTCACGAAGGTGGTACAAATGAAACCATGGTTTAAACCATGGACAAAAATCATGGAGCGCCAAGTGTCGCATGAAATATTTCGTTACGAAATCAGTCATTTCGTCGATGAAATGGTTATTTTGTCACGAAATGACAACATTTTGTAACTAAATGAACATTTCGTCCACGAAATGATAATTTCGTTAACGAAACGGTCATTTTGTCGACGAAATGACCAATTTCGTAACGAAACATTCCGTGCGACACTTGGCGATCCATGGATTTTGTCCATGGTTTAAACCATGGTTTCATTTGTACCACCTTCGTGAATTCGGGCCAAGTTGTCTTGTGTGGCTTACTTGACAATGAGAACAGAGGAATAAAGGCAGCATTTTTGCCTGTCATGTAGTAGAAGTGTCAAGTTTGATGGCAATTATTAAAGGCATCATTTACCATTTGCACATGAAATAAAAACCCAGCTTTAGTGCTTCAAAATAGTTCTAAAATGTGAAGGTGGAAACAACCAATGTCAGAATGTTAATCAGAATAATCGATGTTAGGTAATAATCAAATACAAAATGTGAACAATAGTTATGATAAAATTGTTTCTAGAATAAACCATATGCAGCCATGGTTTACTGAGAAAAACAGTGATATCTCCTGATATTTTAGCCTTGATTGCAAAAATTTTACATGGTAGGATGATTTGTGATACAACTGACAGACACATATACATCAAATGTGATGATTCACACATTTTTTAAATCACTGCTCCCAATGGTACATAGTGCCTTTAAAAATGTAGGAGCCATTGTGCTCAGTGGATTAGACCATTGACTAGATCTAAATCTAGATCTAAATCATGAGTTCCCTGGTTTCAGCCCAGTAGTAGCAATGGTTGTGCCCTTATGCAATGCACTTTATCCTCATTGCTTTCAAGGGGGACTTATTGCTGGCAGTGCTTACTCATAGACATACAAGACTTTCCTTGGTGACTACAGGGGAATTCCACACGATTTTCATAATTTCACATCATGTAGTGCATAAATCGACAGCTACCTGTGTAGATTTGTGGAATTTATTGTGGTCATTGAACAAAGAAACCAATACTCTGAAAACCCCCAAAAGTTACACTGAACACAGATGACGACACAGGGCCTCACGTATTTCAGAAATGTAGAAGTGTAATCCACTGCAATACTAAATGCTTAACAAGTTCACTAGTGTAGAATTTATGCATACTTTAGCTTCCTTTGCAATGCTTCCTTGAGCCCCCCACTCATGCATTCTTAAAGTGAGGCTACTATGTCATCATCCTTGTTCACTGTGATGTGTTATAAATTTTGAAACATCCTTATCCCATGTCCAAATCATTTTAAATTCTAAAACTCTGTACCCATTATGACCAATTTATAGCAGTTAAAATGTAAAAATCTGAAAATCATCCGGAGTTGTCCTTTAAAGTCATTTATCCATGCACTCCCTGGAATCTAAAAGGACTGCATGCTTATTGGCAACTTCAAACTACATACAAAGTGAGGAGAGAAGTGTTTGAACCACTGAAACTTACTTGTTGAAACTTAAGTTCAAAACAAGAAGAGACTTGGCATTCTCAAGGTCTTCAGGTACTGCGGACAGCTGATTGTGACTGAAGTCCTACATGAGTACAGCAAAAGATACGACAACACAGCATTCATTGATGAGTGATGATTTGAATTACAGGTTGTGAAAAATGACTCATATAACAGTCCGGAGGTCGTTTGTCCTTTATCACAGTTATAACTGTAAATGCTGTATCTTTAAATCAATACTAAATTCACATGATCATAGAGTGATTATACAACATCCAGAAAACATAAAACTGCACAAATAGATGGGAAAGGAACTTTAAAACATACACTGTACGTTGAATACACCGCATGTCCATCACTGCATGGAAATTTTTGTTGTGTGATGTTTTCAAATTCTGACAGTGACTATAATAAATGCCCACTGAGTATGTAGTACATCCACTTTTGCAAGACTTCTAAAATCCATGACACCATTACTATAAAATAAATAAATTTGCTTCATGCAGCCAAAATATTATTTTCAAAACAAACGGATTTGAGTAAATACACCGGATATTTGGTATATATGAAATAATAGTGAGGATTTAACTGATTTTATCAGTTTTTGAGCCATAATTTTTATGATTGTTAGAGCAGAGACGGGTAGATTTCGCTTCTCTTTTTTAATTTCGAATATTGTGCTATGGTAACCGCATTTTTTATAAAGAAAAACAATGAGTGTGGATTGAGTTGATCATTTTTCTCATCTCAGATTTTGATTTGAGATATAGTTTTTTTCTGATGGATGATATGTAGGCCTAAAAGATATGTTTTATTTATGCTGAAAGATGAGCTGTCATGATGATAATTGTAAAAAAAGAAAGAAAAAGAAATATTGTTTATTTTATTCATATTTGGCACATGTAATTAATGTGATGTGCAGGTGAGAATTTTTTTTTCTTTTAAATCAAAATCGATATATACATGTAGATGAAGTAGTAACGGCATTTTTTCAATGACTAGCTGTGTAATGATATGTTAACAGTGAATTTTATTTTTCCTTTTCCTCATTTCTTCTTTTTTCGTTTTCTTTTCTTTTTGATAAAGTAATCTGAGTATTGATGGGCTGGTACCCTCACTGATTTCATTATCAGTTGTAATAGTAATGATTTGTTATTCAGTGTTGAGTAGTGTTGCCATGTTGACAGGATATTTTTTATCTCTCTCTTTTTTCTTTTTTTTTTGTAAAAGCAATTTCAGAATTGATTGGGCTGGTACCCTCATATATTGATCACTTCTTGTGATTTACAACATGTGACCACTGTAATATTTGTTCTTTTTTATATCATGTCTTTATATCATTGTTTGTACAAAGCACCGAAATAATCTGTCCATTTTTATAACTATGATTGTAAAACATGTGCAATTCAGCCTTTGGCTGCCAGACATGATTTTTAATAAAACCTGTTCAATTCAATTCAATTCAATAATTTGACCTCTTCACACGTCACTAAGGTATGAAACAATGTTTGTCATGTAATGTAATATCTCAAAGTAGGAAGAATCAAATACCAAAGCAGTTACAAAATTTATGTTTATGTTTATTTAATAACTGGAGACCAATACATTTTTTTTTTTCCTGGGGGGGGGGGGGGGGGGGGGGGGGAGATGTAAAGTAATATAATAGAAACAACTCAAATTCTTACCACAACGGTCATGTCTTCCAGAATGAAGATGTCATTAGGTATGCCAGAGTTGCGTATCTTGTTGTGTCTGACATTGAGTGTTCGGAGGCATGTCAGCGTCGGTAAGTCACCATGGATTTGAATCAGGTTATTCCTGGACATGTGGAGATGTTCCTGCACAGACAATGATGAAAGTAAGATAGTGATGTCACGGGTGGAATTCTATAACTGACTTTCAGCAACCTCTTAAAACCCATTGAGGACGAGTCACAAATTTACTCGGGCAAGTGTCTATGGGAAATGCCTGTTGTAGTAAAATCAGTCTGTCCTCAAAGGGCTAATGACACTTGAGTGCGAAGGTAACAGACCCTCCAACACATACAAATTTCTTCCAAAGTCAGCCTCTATTCACCGTAGGGAGCAGTAATTTTCATTCAATTCTGCATAGGTATCATGATTCACTACTTCATTGTTATGATTTCTAGGACACAAGGATATGATACAGACTAAGAAACACAAACACACATTATACACTCACATTAACACAAGGGCTGGTGTCTTCTGATCTAACATACCTTGCTGTATAATGGTAAATCCCTCCAACACACAGGCACACACGCATACAAACACAAGTGGCCAAGCATATTTCAAGCTCCAAAGAGTAAACACTAGATGGGTTGAGTTATGACTACAAAAATACTCTGAATACATGTATACATATGAAATGAAAATATCTGTTGGCTCAGTAAATGACTAACTATCTTCTGACACAGATATAATACACACACTAAATACACACATAAATCTCTGAAGATACATAGTTTACCTGATCTAGGAGTCTATACTTTGTACTTTGTAGGTGCAAGTGATGAAATTCAATTTCATGATAGAAAATCCTTTCAACAACATGTTTTCCATTGTCATATGAATTTGTAACCATTCTGGTAGTCATAATCATCATCATCATCACCATTATTACCATCACCATCACCTCTGTTATCATCACCATTGCCATCACCTTCACCATCACCCTCATCACCATCACCACAATCATCATTACTATCACCACCATCACCACTACCACCACCACCATCATCACTCTCACTACCACCACCAGTATAACCACCATCATTACCATCACCATCATCATCATCACCATCATCAAAACACACTCCTGCAATGTTGCATGTACATCCAAGTCATTCTTACCAATTTGTTGAGCTGGGAGAGCTCATCTGGAAGCATCTCCAGATTGGTCTGGTTGAGTCGAAGCCATCGTAGACCAGACATGTCGGCCACACTGGACGGAAACATATCCGCCTGGGAGAACACACAGATATAATACACATGTGACATAATTATACTGGTTGTTCTCATGAAAAACTTTGCATCTAAGTAGATCTATAGAAAGGAGAAATGTGCTGACTCAAAGTGATGTATACACCTGTATGTACACTCAAGAGCACTGCCATACATCTACAGGTAAAATGAAATAATTGGAGTTTACTGAGCTGCAATGCATGCACTGCATAGATTTGTCTTTTCCTTTAAAAAAAAAAATAGATATCAAGCTCATCTTAGAATGTGCACTAGCAGATAGCCAGATGCATTTTCAAGTGCATTTGAGGTCTATGGACTGCATACTACTAGTAGTTTAAAAGGTAAAAGATGGGGTGAAGGCTGAAATTTTTACTGAGGAGTGACTCTTGAAACAGGAACTCATACCTGCAAAGATCTACAAAAATGTCTGCTACAGCACCTACATCAAGGTTTGACCTCCCATGCCGAGGTTAGAGCACACACAAAAGCGTACCCTACATGTTTCTACATGTAGCACGCGGTCAAATTTTGGACAGTGTTTTGGTCGAATCATGGGTGGAAGGCTTCCATAATACATTTGACTTAAGAGTGTCACATCACATCACATCTGATACAGAAGTAGAGAACTGGTCCTGTAGTATTCCGGTCTCAACATAATAAAATTATCTTCAACTCTGTTGCTTTATGTGCATTGAGGAGCAGAGGTTTTGAATTTCTCCCCGCTCCAATGTCTATCCAATAAATCTTTGAAATTTAATATTGATCAAGGCCAAGGAAGCTTCAACAACACTAGGTAGGACTTAGGAGGCAAACTGTTCCAGTCGGCTACTACACGGTACTGACTACTCTCTGGCTAAAAAAAGGGGCTGTGCATCAGAGATACTTGTTCTAGCATACACAAGAGGAATTCAAAGTTTATTTCACAAAAATCGGTGTTGATATGGCTGAGATATCTAAAAACAAAGTAAAACAAGGTGGTCCTTAAAAAAGGTGAATGTCAATGACTGTTCTATTCTACTTCTGGACAGAATATCGTTTCAAACATAAACAGCCAGCGTGCACCGCCATGGCCAATGCAATCAATGATGAATTGAATGATGGATGGTTCACAAGTTCAACCAATTTTTCTCAAATAAACTTTGGAATTATTCTGAGAATTGTATGCTCTTTGATATTTCATAAAATGTTTCTCATTACCTCACGAAAAAATTGGAAACCTGAAACCTGAACAAAAATATGTTCTGTTTTTCTCTTTGATTTTAAAAATGCAATACTTTCCACCCAGCACGTAAAGATATCTATGGGACTGTACACAGAAAGACTGAGAACATGTCAGTCCAAACGTACCGATGCCAAGAAATGCGTATACTTTAAGCAAATTACGAGATTACATTACATAAAGAAGGATATTATTACAAGAAGGGGAAATGGTAAATGCTTAGTGGCCTTGCACAAACCTTGAAATCATTGCGGCCGAGATCTATGCCTCTCACAAACGGAAGTACACCGGTCTGCGCCATCTTGGATTCTTCTGCACAGTAGTGAATGCAATATGGCAAATGCGGCGCCACCAGCGCAGCGCGGGGGTGGGGCGTGGTAATTGGGGTGGGTGGGGTGCACAGAACTCTTGTGTGGAGAGTTCTGTGGTGGGGTGGTGCACGGAAGTATCCACGTTCACTCCGCCTACACAAGTTCGGCGGTGGACGGACGTCTCCCGCTACCGCACCATTACCTACAGAGGCGCAAAATTCAAGGCCTAAGATTGATTCAAAACGTGAATTTTTATACTTTCATCAGATTCTACAAAAGTTAAAACACCAACTCGCTCATCGTTTTATGTTAATTACCACCAAATTGCGGCAGCTGTCTAGAGGGCGACTGAGAAGGAGGAGAAAAAGAAGAAGAAGAAAGCTCATATATCGACATATATAGGGCCTATATATAGGCCTACTTTTCAAACAAAATAAAAAGAGATATATACAAGTATATGATTCTCTAATAGGCCTATTAATATTTAGACAAATTTAGATTTACAAGATATTGTTGTGTTCATAGCCCAGTGCATATATTTGCGTCTTTTGTTTGTGGTATGTGCATAAAGCCTGTATTTCTTGTTAGAAATAGGGGCTAAGCAGTTTTATGTTTAGAAATCTCCTTTGTGATGCAGGGCCTAAATATTTGACGGTTTTGATATTTTTGATGACAAAATTTAGTAACCTTGATGACAAGTTGTGCTATTGTTAGTTTCTCATTCATCAATTGTATGCACAATAGTGTGTGCTCAGTTTTTCTTCATTTAATTGACAGTGTTTTCTACATTTACGAAAGATTCGTCCTTGTGTTTCCAAGTCCATTCATTCATAGGCCTACATTTCCTTCATTCATTCATTCATTCGTTCGTTCATTTGTTTGCTTATTCGTTCGTTCGTTTTTTTTTTCGATTCGTTATATTCATTGGAACGCTGTTCAAAGTGACATTCCTAAGAAGAGATTTCGTTAAAAGA
This sequence comes from Diadema antillarum, assembly GCF_040938485.1. Classification (NCBI taxonomy): domain Eukaryota; kingdom Metazoa; phylum Echinodermata; class Echinoidea; order Diadematoida; family Diadematidae; genus Diadema; species Diadema antillarum. The sequence continues at coordinate 1,779,573 of NW_027271021.1, read as the reverse complement.
GATTGCCAGTGCTCATCTGCCGGGTTGGGGTGCGCATCCAAACGCCTAGATCGTCGCGACCTCAAAATCAATCCTTTTTTATATTGGCCTATCACATTGACAATTGTTTACGGGGATGTATACATAGTTTGTTTGCTGCATGATTGTTCTTATGTTCTGTCTTCTGTGTTATATGTTGTAACGTTCTGCATAGGCCTATTTGGACTTATTCATTCTGCTTCACGGTGCTTTTGGTGTGACGCGCGTGCGTTATGAAGGACGGGAGAGCAGGAGAAGAGCAAGAAAATAATAATGGCGCGTGGACAATTCTTATAAAGCGCTCATTCTACTAAGAAAATACTCATGGCGCTGTGGAAACAGAATAAATAGATACGCTATATATATACGTTAAAGGAATTGTATAGTATTGGTGGAGATAAGAATTGGGCTTTTAACTTTTTGTGAGATACCAAGAAATCACTTACATGAAATAGTACAGAGCATACTATTTTAAGAGAAATTCAAAATTTATTAGATGAAAATCGGTTTTGGAATCACTGAGTCATCCAAAAACAAAGTAAAACAAAGCAATCCTACCCAAACAATTGTCAATGTAAATTAAAAAGGAAGGTCTTGATGAATAGAATAATCGTAAAAGAAGTCAAAATAAAGTAGATGTATATAGACAACCACGGAAAGGGTTTATAATGAGGCAACGCGTAACATAAATGAGAATGAGGTATAAACAACGCGCTATATTCGGGAGGAAAATTTAAATTTGTGATGATCACCATTATATTTATCTGTCCTTGGCTTTTGTCACAAGACAATACAAATATATTTCGCCATATAGTCAGTGTACAAGAAGCTGTCGATCATTGTCTTCAACACAACCCCTTTCATCCTCCTCATCATCCTCAAGTTGTTTTTGGGGGTTCACTCTTTAATTTCGTCTTTTCATTTATGTTTAGTTGAATCGATTGTTTGTTTGCGTGCGCATGTGCGTTTTTGTTTGTGTTTTTGTTTGTTTTCAAGAGAGACTGCAAGACCTTGCCTGCGTTCTCAGCCTTTCTGCTACCAGATGGCAATTTTAGCTATACCGATGGATGAAAAAAAAAAGAAATATGATCAGAATTTGATTTAGAGCCGTGGAGAGCGGAAGAGAGATCTTCAGAGGGGAGGGACGGGCAAACAACAACAACAACAACGACGACGACGACGACGACAAGAACACCTAAATATCTTTTGCCACCAAACCAGAATTGATATATGGTAGGTCTAATGATTCTCGTTGACACAAAAGTACAAAAAAAAAATCCAGTTATGAAAAGTCGCGATTTTTCCTTTGTATAAGTTTGTCAGATTACAAAAGATAAATCGTGAGTTTTCATAACCGTGAATTAGTTTCTCTTAGCAGTTAAAGATATAATCGAACGTAACGTACATGCAGATTTTGGTTTATTTGTTTGTTTGTTTGTTTGTTGTTAGCTGGTAGCAAATGATGTGACGCATGATGAAATCGACGTAGCTGATCTTTTGGGGGCTGACAGAAGAAACCATTATTCAGAACCCTTTTTTTTTTCAGCCGTACACTAATTTGCAATCCAGCCTATCAATGGCAGGGTTTAATTCTCCTCACCTTTTGCAAGTTTTAATTCAAATTTTGTTGTTAAACTTTTTTAGCAAGACTGAAGCTGGATACATAAATGTTCACTATTTTATAATAGCTAATTATGATACCTTGAATTTCCATATTTTTTGGTTACGATATACAAACATATAGACCTAGCAGTATAACTGTATTATGCGTTTTTAAGAAGTTATCATCATTATTAATGATTGTAACAATGAGTATTATTTTGTTGGAAATTAGTCTGACCATTTTTTTATTCAGTATTTCCACGTTCGTTTTTTTTTTTGTTGTTGTGATTTTCCATATAATGCGCTGACATACAAAGTGGCTCCCTTATAGGTCACTCACTGTTCTTGTAAATCAAGCACATCCATTCTTAAAATACACAATATAAACCCTGCTCGTGGGTACAAATCGTCAATTTGACCACGAAAACGTCATTGGGAGTTAAAGAAAACCAAGGCCCAAGTGGATCGAGTGAAAGTAGCAATATTAATAGAACACATCAGTGAAAGTTTTAAGAAAATTACACAATCGATATGAAAGTTATGAATCTTTAAAGTTTCGGTGCCGTCATCGCTGGGTAAGAAGACTACTATTTTTTCATAACACAATGTAAAATGGAAAACAATGTAAGGAATATACATATAAGGAGAATTCCTCAAAATATCATTTTTCATGAAAAGAACACATTTCATTGACTTATTATTGACATATGTTAAGGGTAATATAATTCCCTGTGCTTCCTGAAAGAATGAAGTGAAGCGCTCTTTCATTATGGTAGAAAAGTGAAAATATGCGTTCCCATCACTCATCACAAATACCGTATCTTGTTTGTTGCTTATTCGTAGGTTTGTTTGTTTGTTTGTTGTTGTTGTTGTTGTTGTTGTTGTTGTTGTTTTTTTTTTTTTTTTTTTTTGGGGGGGGGGGGGGGTTCCTCACAAACTCGAAGAAAAGAGATGACACTTCCATCCAGCCAGCCATCCATCCGTCATGCACTTTCACCGTTTCCTGGCATTTAATCGTTAGGGCATACAGGGGGAAGATGGCACATTATCTTTTTTCCTGTACAGTGTATCATGATATGGAATTAAATCACATTTCGATTCAATATTCCTTGTCACTCCATCATTTGTTTGTTAGTGTCTTTCTTTCATCGTCAGTGTTTTGTTTTGTTTTGTTTTTGAGAGAGAGAGAGGGGCGGGGGTTGTAAAAACTGTAAGGGCTGCTTCTCGATGATTTGTTACAATAAACTGCTGCCCATATGATACACACAGAAAACAGGCATCCATTTGAAATGGTTTAACATCCATCCAACATCATACACATATGTATCAACAGAGAGCAACCTCTGGAAGCTCTGAACTAGTGTGTTGGAATTCAACATAATGGAGTACCCCCTCCAACCCCTACCCCCATCCCCCACACCCTCCCCCCCTCCCCACAAACACACACATGCACGCACATACAACATACACATTTGAAGTTGTTTTCACTGCCTGAGGACAATGTTTTTATTTCACTTTCCCACCTTGGACTATTGATTGAATGAAATGCATATTGTATAGTAGATCATGTTTGTAAATATTGTTTGACAAATTTACTGTTCAGTGTGCCAAAGAAAGTAACAGTTTTAGCTGTTCATTTGCATATGTCTGTATCCTCAATCATAAATCCGTATACACTCCATCCAACATATACAATAGTACATCCAAACACAAACACACATGCACTCAAACATTCACACAAACACATAACGTATACTGGCCACATGTCCATCAAGCACATGAAAACTCATGTGCACACAACAAATGTGATGACTCAAAACAGCAACAATGCATTCATGGAAATTGTTTTTATGCTACAGTATACACGAGTATTCAGAAACTAAAAAGAAAAAGAAAAAAAAAAGGAATTTAGCAATACATAGGTGACAAAAACATTTATTACTGATCAAATCTATTTCATTCATGCATGAACGATGTATTACATAATTTCTTTTTCATTCACACTGATACAGTTGCACTCCTCATAAAATGCATTAAAGACAATGTTTGCCTCGATAGCTAAACATCATGAGGAAAGGCAGCTATATACACTGTAACTACAGGTCATCGATATTAAAGGAAACCCAAACCTAAATATGAATTTGGATTGAGTGAAAGTAGCATTATTAGTAGGATATACCATTTGAAGTTGGATGAAAATCGGACAGTCAATTCAAAAGTTATGAATCTTTAAAGTTTCAGTGCAGTCACTGCTGGATAAGGAGACTACTACAATTCATGACGTCATTGTGGACAACAATATAAAGAAAATACACTGTATATTGACAATTCCACAAAATTTAATTTTCATGGAAAGTAAGCATTCCATCGACATACTACTGACACATGTTATGGGTAGTATTATTCCCTCTGCTTTCTGAAAGAGGTAAGCCAAGTGCTCTTTCACGATGTTAGAAAAGGGAAAATATGTTGAATTTTCTTTATATTTTCAATATATTGTTGTCCATAATGACGTCATGAACTGTCGTAGTCTCCTTGTCCTGTGATGAAGGCACCAAAATTTTAAAAATTCATAACTTTTGAATGGAAAGTCCAACTTCCCTCAAATTTTCACGGATGAATACAACAAATATTGATGCTTTCACTCAATCCACATTTATAATTGGGTTTTGGTTTCCTTAAAAAAAAAAACGTTTGATTTTGGTGACATGGTTGGTAACAAATCTGACAAATTTCTACATCATAGCAACTTAGAGTGACAAAGTATGAACCACTCATGTGAACTGGATAAGTCAGCTGTAGAGTTACTCAGCAAGCATTCTCATTTTCCACTGATTTCCACTTGCAGACAGCAATAAACGGAAACCCACAAGCAAATGAAAAAATGGCCACAGATTTCATGGTTTCATTCCCATATTAGCTGTTTATAAGTTTCCCCCTATTTCCTGTAAGCTATGGCTGTCTTCCGATTGTTATGGGACACATTTTTATTTTTTCACATGAATCCAATATATCGCACTGTAACCTTGATCAAAATTTCCACATTCACAAAAATGCCTCACTGTGGGTAAAAGCAAACATCCAGACATGATTCCATAAGCATGTAGACAAGAGATCGAGGTACAATGACTTATAAACCATCAAAGAAGTTTTCATGGGCATCAGTGTGCTCATCCAAAAATGAGACCCTATATTAAGTTCACAGCTTTTATCTTCAAAAGGCTGTATTTTGCTTTTTAAGTGATTTTTTTTTTCTTTTATGGAGGGACAATCACAATAAGAATTTCCCAAATTTGTAGATTCGTAAATGTCACCAACTATGCCACTCCATCGATAGAGCAATGCCATAAATTCTTGACATGACTGCTTTATGGATACTAGCAATGATGATCATTTCTGCACAAAATATACTGATGGCATGAATGGTAACAGCAATCTCAGTGCCATAGTATATGACTCTTTCTCTCTCAAGACAATAATGGTACCTAGAATATCGGCAATCATGCATCCGTGCCACAGAACTACATAGGTAGAATGCTCAAGTGGGGTCTCAAAGTATAGCCAGCATTCGTTCAAGTAATAGTCTGGTGTCCAGACCCTTTGCCAACTGGGTTCCGCGGTCACATACATAATAATATAAGTCGCCTCCCCGCGACAAAGTCACCACCTTTGTCAAAGACAAAGGCAAGACAAATCCAGCTTAACCTACTCCAGTTATTGACATTGAGGACGTCAATATCCTGTATATAGCAAAATAATACGAGAAGAGGGTCTGGAAACCAAACTAGGTCAAGTACGATAAGACTCACCAAATGGCGGCATGCGCACGCAACTGGCTATAAAGCTACACATGAGTTGTGAATGGGCTTGAGCATTCTACCTGTATAGTTCTGTGATCCATGCATCTCACAGACACTATCCACAGACACTATGCCTTACAACCAGAAATTAGCTGAAAATTAATTGAAGCACAAATCACAAGATTCCCTCTTATGTATGACAGATGTCATTTGCACAAGCACAATAGTTCAACAAATCCATCCATGAATAGGACAATACTGTTTCCCTCAACTCTACTTTCCATAAAATATCTTTGTGTTGTTCATCTGTTCAGAACAATTCAGTCCAATCTGAACCTCTGTTCTTCTTCGTCAATTCTGACTCTCGACACCACCATGATGAAAGGTCAGATCCAAAGAATGCTGACTACAGTCAGAAGTGTCTGCAGCTTTCATCTCATCCTGGCATGAAGTAGCCTTAGGAGTCCTTCCAAAATGTTTGTGGCATTTTTTTTTCTCTTTTCAGTGAGTCTTTTGCTCCTTATCACCACCATCTGAAATGAGCATATGCTCTGTTGGCTTCACACATCTTGTGGAGATCATGTTTCCTCTTCACCACATTGCCCTATGGGGAAAAAAATAAAATCAAAATATTCACATGATATCAAAATTCTTTCAAATTTACATTTCCTTATTAGACAGTGCATTCCTGTTGTAACAAACACAATTATTGCAACAACACTCTTGTTACAAGAAAGTAAAAACTCAGGTCCACTGACTATTATCTATAAACATTTACACACTTAATTGCTTGGTTATAACAAAATTTCATCATGACAAAGGAAAACTGGTAATAATGAGGAGTTCATTATAACTAGCATCATCTGTAGAAAATTTGCAAAATATTCAGAATGGCAGCAGAGAGAGAAATCTTTAACTTTTTGGTGCTGTTTCTATCATTCCTTCCTCTCTACAATCATTTCTGAGGCAATCAGCATGAAGAGGATGTGCTGTCCATCACTACCTTTGCATACTTTAAAAAAAATCCACAGGACTATGAAAAGCATATTGACTTTCAAAAAATTCAAACTTTGCTCAGTACAGGAAAATTAATCAACAGATAATTACTTTTTTTTTTAATTACAGGGGTGGTATGGTATTGGTGGAGATGAGGAGGGGGCTTTTACTTTTTAACACTTAGGAAATAGTACAGAGCATACCATTATAAGAGGAATTCACAGTTTACCTGATGAAAATTGGTTTTGGAATGGCTGAGACATCCAAAAACAAAGTAAAACAAATTGATTGATATAAAAGGTGTGTCCAACCGTTTATAAGGATCGCTCTGTTTTCGATATCTCAGCCATTTCAAAACCAATTTTCATCAAATAAACATTGAATTCCTCTTGAAATTACATGTTCTTTCACATTTCGTAAGAGGTTTCTCATTATCTCACACACAAAACTAGAAATGTCGCTATGGCGACTGATGCCTCTGCCATAATGCATGATTTTCCCAAAAGGCGTATAGTACAATGTCTTCACAATGTGTGATTCATGACAGTTTCACATAACTGGCAAATATTGAAATGACAGGTTTGTCAGAAATGTCTTGAACTGGGCTTGCTATAATTTTCTAAGAGTGCAGGTAGACATATTTGGGGAATTGAGAATTTTTACTTGAATTTTGACGGACCTTTTTTATAAGTTTATGCATTGAGTAATTTCCAAGGTATGAAGAAAGAGTGTAATGATGGTACAAAATATATATATATATATATATATATATATATATATATTTTTTTTTTTTTTTGGGGGGGGGATTGAAACCTGGCCTTTGACCCTTAACCTTTGACCTTTGACCTTCTGGCTGGAAATTTCCTGGAGAATCTCAATTAGGTAATGCATGTATTTAGTTTTGAAACTAATAATGCAAGCATTGATATACTAGTATATGAGGGAAATAATAAAATTTTGAGGAGTTGACCTTGACCTTTGACCCCTGACTATTGACCCATGACCCCTAAATTCCCTAGATAATCCCTGCCAGTCAGTACATGTGTATGTACCAAGTTCCACGAAGATACATCGAACAATTTGTGAGAAAAGTGATATTGCAACATTTTCACCTAACCTTTGACCTTTGACCTTATGACATGAAATTCTCTCTGGAGAATCTTTATGCAGTAGTACATGTCCACACCAAGTTTCAAGAAAATACCTTTAGGCATTGCATAGATATGGGGGAAATTGCAACATTTGTAGCATTTGACCTTGACCTTTGACCTCTTGCCAATATCACTAGAATCTACTCAACTAGTTGTCCCATCATACATCATCCTTGTACCAAGTTTGGTGAAAGTTACTTCATCCAGTTTTAAGTTATCACGTAAACAGATAAATTTTAGGATTTGACCTTGATCTTCGACCTTTGACCTCAGTCCAATTTCACTGAAAAACTAATCAAGTGATTGTCCCATCATACATCATCCTCCAATATAGTTTGGTGAAATTTGCTCCATCCAGTCTTGAGTTATCGCGTAAACGGATACAATTTCATGATTTGACCTTGACCTTTGACCTTTGACCTCGAGTCGATTTCACCCAAAATCTAATCAAATAATTGCCCCATCATACTTTATACTTGAACCAAGTTTGGTAAAATTCCAGTAAATATTACTCAAGTTATCGCGTAAACGAAAGCGGACGGACGTACAGACGTACGTACAGACGTACGGACGGACGTACCAATGGACGGACAACCCGAAAACATAATGCCTCCGGCACCACTTCGTGGCGGAGGCATAAAAATGTTAGAAACCTGAAGATAGGTCTCAACCAATATTATGCAATCACTTTAACTGTCTAAAGACTGTCTTTAGACAGTCTAACTGCTGTAATTCAGAAAGGGGTCTCATAGAGCTGGAAGTAAAAGAGCGCTGTCTCTCTACAATTCATACGTAATGGTTTTTAAAAAAAAGACTGCATTATGGAAATTCATGAGATGATGATTTGTTCACCTCATCACTTCCTAACTGGACTGATCAATGAAGACAAAAATGTTCTAATTCTAAAATTGTAAGAAGACTGGTTTTTACACATCACAGTTCATACAGAACTTTGCAGTTAAGTTAGACATAACATCTTGTCATCCTTCTGACTCAATGTATAACTGTTTTTATAAAAATTGTGCCCTCTCTACTTTATTCTTTAAAAATTTTTCTTATGAGATATTTGAAGGAGACAGTGACAAACCTCATTATGGAAGGCATCTAGCAATTCTTGTGAAAGTTTCTCAGGCATGTGCATCTTGAGTGGCTTTTTCTCACATTCAGCCAGAATCCATTTCATGGCAAGGAATCTTTGCCTCTTCTCCTTCAGTGGAGATGGAACCTAATTTGTCAAAAGAAAATAACAATGGAAAGAAAGAAAAGATCCTGTAAAAATAGCAATTTTTGTGTGCATGAAACTCATGAATTTCAAGAGGAACTATGATTCGTAAAAATAAAATGAATGTGAAAGGTTTTTGTCTACATGATCCCATACATGTAGTATAACCCTATCATTTTCATGGTCGGCAATTTGTGAAAGTTTCATGCTGCGAAAAAGGCTGTCAGCTCCAATTTGCAAAAGTTTCATGTCGCAAATGTTTCTGGTTTTTGTAGTACTCATAAGAAAGATAACAAAAATATTGACAGGCAGTATCTATAATACAGTGCACTCCCATTACAACAAACGTGGTTATAACAAAATTACAGTTAAGAGTGAAATTAAAACTAAAGTCCAAAAAATATCATATATATATACATATCTTTAATACTATGCTATTCAGTTATAACAAAATTTTGTTTTAACGAAAGAAAACCGCCGGTCCTGAGGACTTCATTACAATGGAAGTACACTGCAGCATAGATTGAGAACAAGGATGACAGAAATGATTATAAAAATTATATCAAAGATGATAATAATGTTTATGGTGGAGAGTGATGAGAAGAGAATGCAGATAGATGAGAAGAGAATGCAGCTCCAATGAATGTAGACCATAAAACAAAATAGGAAAAAACAGGAAATAAACTATAATGGTGGTACACTATACTGTTCAGTTACAAATAAGACATATAAATCTTGGAGGTCAAATTGTTTTCCAAGGTTCAGTGCTTTGCATCCTAAATAGGCTTAATGGAACAAAACTATCCATTTAGCTTACCGGGTATACATTTCACAAATTGAGTCAATAACAGATACAACAAACATAATGTGAATTACTGGACCCATTTTGCACAGATGAATAGATAATTTGGTTAAAACCTGGTCTCACAATCAGTAAACACGCTGTTGAGATAAGTTCTCCTCATTGCATCAAATTGTACTTTCAGCAATCCCACAGAGGAGTAGCATGACTGACACATGAGATTGGAACAAACATAACTTTCTTCCAAGAGTAATGAAGAAAGAAGCACACTGTCATGTGACCCAGAAGGACCACCCACCTGATAATTCTTCCCTCCTCGCTGGATGGTGACCAGACCCATGGAGGGCATGGAGTTCTCGATGGCCCGCTTAAAGATGAGCCTGGGATTGGTCTCCACGCTGGAGCGCTCTGACTCGGGAGCACGGTTGTACTTCTCTACCTGCTTGGACTTGATGAGCTCAAATGTCTGCGGAGAAGTGAAAGATTTCAAACACGTTGAGTTCACAGAATGAGCAGTGGCCAAGAAACTATGCTACTAGAGAAGCACTCTGAGAGCGCAGACCTCCGCCAAGCAGCTCCTTTCAACCACTGATCTTGTACTTCCATGGAGACCAGTGATTTTCACCCATACATATGCATGCTGAAACTCGTCCGATTTCCCAATATAGAAGCCTTTTGTTACGTCAACTTCCAGCCGAACGGCGTGCTTCGTCCTACCAGAAACTAGAGCACGCACTTTAGTGAGCGTATGAAAAACCTCAGCTTGAACTCCCAAGTCCATCGACCATTACCTGGCAAAATTAGAAATTCCTTCATAAAATCCATACAAAATTAACAGATCACTACCAAAATTTAATCATCTGTTTCTTGTGTCGTTTTCAATCTTTCCTTGTAAGTTTCATCCAAAGCTGTTCATGACTTTTGGGGTTATATGCAAACAGATAAGCCAAAAAACAAACATATGCTGATGAAAACATAACCTTCTCCCTTGGCAGAGGTAATAAATAATCCCTCACCCCCCCCCCCCCCCCCACACACACACACACACACATACACAACTACTCTTGAACACCTGTAGGTGGGCTTGGTACACTGCACATTTAGCAAGAAATTCACTCAAAACAATATCCAAAATAATCCACGATAATTTTCACAAATGTGTTACATTGTACACTACAATGGTTGTTCACCTATTTGAATAGTCAACAACCTCTGCAATGGAAATTCAAATCATTACTGTTGAACTGCTGATTATTATCAATCCTTAAAATCGTTGTTATCTTGCTTTGTGGCCTTAAACTGCTTTTTTACAAGCATTTCTGGAATTCTGTCACTTGATATTCTAAAAGCATTATCTGGCCAGGTAACTACAAAACAACAACAACAAAGCACAAACAATCAAACAAATACCTACCATGTATTCTATTCATATTTTCCATTGAATGTATTTAAGGAAGTAATCAGACATAGAAATAATCAGACATACAAACTCACTGCATGTAACAAAATGTATATAGTCATGTCTGCATCATAACATTACACTGCTCAGTTTAGACTACATGAATGTGAATGAAGTCTGAACATGACGTTGTCAGCATTCATATTAGTTCTCAACTTACCTTGTTCATAATCTTTGTGACAATCTCCTTCTCTCCTTTCTTATTCATGATGTTGATAAATTTACTGAAAGACAAACACAATTTACGACAGCTAGCAGTGGCAATCATGTGGTTGTGAAACTTCTTCATTCACACATACTTGTTACATGTACGTTCATCATGAAAATGTGAACATTTTTATTTTCTACAATGTGAAAAATGTACACTGTAAATTGTAAACAGAAAATTCTCTTGATATGGCTACTCTAAGCTTTGAAACTTAAAGAACATAATTTCACTCCAAACATTCCTGTTGAATACCTAAAGAACGTTTAGACCACTGCAATAACTCATTTATACAATGTGTGTAGTTCGAATACATATGTACAGAACACATCACGTACAAACTAGAATGTCCGAAACATTTCATAAATTTGTTTCATATTCACACATTGAAACAAAAATACAGAATTTCCATTGTTCAAACACTCTGACCACAGTTCATTAAATTCTTGAAATTGAATTTTTCTTCGCAACCAAAACTAGCATTTTCATTTATCTTTAAAAAGTCTGGATCAAAAATATTGTGACATAACTCCCGAAGCAAATCTCTGGCATTCCAACTCACTGCACAAGGGGATCATATGAAAATGCAGAAGTGATGTCACCAACAGCCGCCTTCACTGGTGTGCTGATATCAAGAGGGAGGGAACCATCCTCATACTCCTTCCTGTCAACCACAGGGGGAGAAAATGTTGGTGCGTACCGGCTATGTCGTATCTGTGTAAACCTGAAGAGATATGAGGAAATGGGAGGGGGAGGATGATCATGACTGCCTTTATACCAATTATGTACCGGTACCATCAAAGCTAGTTACACTAACGTCAGAGATATTGTCTGTGTCAGCAGTATCATGATTGGCCTTGCTTTAAAGTTCAAGTCTCTTATCACATAATGATTCCTGTAAATTTTATCCCACTTATAAACTGAAGTTAAATCATATAATTTACAAAATTGTCTTATCAGGGGAAACCTGCTATAAGCTTGTTTACAACAAGGCATCATTTCTAACAAGGGTGAATTTGGCAATCCCCTACAATTACTATTTTTAGCTAGTCTTTTTTTAAAAGTACATTTCTAATGTCAATGAAGCAAAATCAAGCTCGGATCAGGGGTAAATGAGTGATTATTTTTTACACAAAACTCAGTCACCCAACAGAAACTAGTGCAAAAATAAAATCACACAAATATTTTTGCATGGCATATCTAGACTATTTGTGTAAAGCAAGTTACCGTTGATTCGACTGTTTCCATGAATAGACCACTCTTACGAATACAAATTCTCTGAAATTCATGAACAAAAAAATTAAGTGCAAAATTCAAACTATCTACCTCCACACAACATTGGGACACGTCGCCGGATCCCCGAAGTTATTGTCACGACCCTCCCGGGTCAGCTCGCATAAGCAGTTCAAAGGGTAAGTATGGGAAAGTAAAGTTGCATAGCAACATATTTAGACTTGTTTCATTCCAAGTTTCGAAGTTACTAGTCCGTTTTATATTCATTGAATCTGTACAGCGTGTACCTGGTACACCTACAGCCACAATGGCAGCAGTTTCTGAGATAACTCTTGAGCATTTACGCGATATTTATATTTTGCATGCCACCCATACAAGAATTTATGGTATCGCCTAACCGCAAAAGCGATATCACCATGGTTCGATCGCGACGTGTTATGTATGCGTTGAATCTCTCTCACATTCTGTATATTTGTAGGCACACCATGGTACATCGCTAATGTCGAAACACGGACATATGGGGTCGAATAATGAGCACTAGGCGTTCGAACGACAATTGCAGCGCAGGCGTTCGAATCATGCACGCTATTTTGCTTCTGCAATTTAGGCAGTCGAAAAGTGGGTAACTTGCTTTAGTTGATGTCCTAAGCTAATTCTGCGTAATTAAAAATCATGCAAAACTCATCTGTGATCTTTACTACCCTGCTACCGTACCCGAGCAGGAAAAATTACACACGCAAAATTATCCACTTTTACCATGCTTACAGTACCGGTATGCCAGTAACACTACACACTTCACAGTTAGTAAATTTACTAGAATCTAAAGGCATTTAATTAGTAATTTAGCTTAGGCCATTGCATGCCACATATGCAGAAGGCCAGCGGCATGCAGAACACTGTCACTGTGTCACTGAGAATTGATCGTGTTGATAGGCCTTCCCCCTTGCTCACATTCTCTCAATTCGCAACTGAGTCCAAGTATTTTCTTCACTAGAACGTATGAATAGAAGTGTTTGTTATTTGGTGTTAAATTGCCTGAATTGGAAGTATTTGTATCTGAATTTGTATTAGTTTTCTGTAATTTCGACAACACCTAACCCTTTCAAGAAACACACACAAAATAATAAGCACGTGGGGCTACTATGAAATCGCGTGCTCATGCACCTGAGCGTAGATGAGCTGGCCTGGGTGACAAAATTGCAAAACACGATTGAGTTTGTTAAGTAGTTTGCCACTGAAATACGTACATTTGCGTATAAATCTCGAGAGGCATTTACAATTATAAATCGCATTTCCTCTGATACTACTTTCAGACCAAAAGGCTGACATAATTCTTACCAAGGCAGATAAATTTCGCATGCTCTCGTTATGCCAAGTAGTCTTGTGGGGAGCGCCATCTTGGAAGTCGTGAATGAAGTGTGCCGTGTGCAATCACAAACACGCCGCGCCGCCGCATACGCCTGGGACGATGCGATGACGATCGTTTTTGTCGTCGGACCGGTCCTGAGTGGTTGGTCTTCGTGCTTAACTGCTGTCCTTTGCTACTGAAGCATCCCAAGAGAAACTAAACGTCGGCCTTTTTTCTTCATTTCACAATAAAATATGCCAAAGGTACGACGAAGCAGGAAGAAGCCGCCCGAAGGCTGGGAGCTGATTGAACCGACACTTGATGAACTGGATCAGAAAATGCGAGAAGGTAATTTCTCCTGACAGGGTTCCTCTCATGACAGTCCCATGTACTGAAGAATGTGTATGTTACAATCATGAATGCATTGTGTATTGACTTGTGTACAAGCAGGTGTGTTCGATCATCAGTGATCATGATTTTCAGTTAATGACTAACATGGTTAGTGATCATTCCCCACATGAGACGTGCAACAAATGAAAGTAATAATAATGGGCAAAATCGTGAAATCGACCTCACACCGCAGTGTTTATGCATCCGAACGACTTGACCGAAAGATCGGTCTGTATCTGTCCGTCGGAGAATGTTCCGCGGAGACTACGTCTGGCTTCACGGATCCCCTCCGTATACAGACCGAAGTCAATGATGCCAGCTCCTGTGTTTCTGTGCTTCAATCATGACTTTAAATGAACGAATATTGTGTTATATTATTAGGATGTCTGATCGCGCACTGCTAACCCTCGACCAAAACGCGTCCCTATCTTGCAACACGCAAGTCCCATAGAACGCAATGGAGCCGCGCGCCTACGCTGTTTTGACCCAGCATTTTTGAGCCAAATTTCGCCTTTATTGCCAAATCCCCAGACCATGCCATTAACGAATCCTGACAAATTTGGTATCATATGAAAGAGGAAGTTTTTCTCTATATCCCATCAGAACGGCGGTACATGAATCCGACGATAAATTGATGTAAAAATCGATAGAAGCACATCTATCCCCATATCTCAGCGTCTGCTTCGGTATTTGTATCGCCGTGAGACATGCTAGTAGTTGAGGACATGCTGAATCCGATGGTGCCGCTAGTTTTTTCGCTAGTTCCACGCCTAGGTGTGGGGATATCGCCTTGAAGATACCCCTTGCAATAATTTTTTGGTCACAGCGAACGTTTTAGGCGTGGCTTCGTATGCAAGAATCCATAGTAACTTTGCGCGAAGGTACTCATTATGTAAGTTCAATACGCATCGCGTCTGCAGCCACATGGCCTCTGCTGCGGTGTGTGTTGATCGCGTGTGCGCATGCAGCGCTACAGCAAGCTACCTGTGTGTGTGTGTGTGTGTATATGCAGCCGATCAGTGAGCAGCTGCTGGAAACTGAGCTGTCGCTTGCGATAGCTCTTTGTACACATCACACATAGCACTCTGTACATTTGTATACAGTCACGCTCACAAATCACGTACTGTGGCTAATCAGTTTGAAAACGGAGAACATCTAGTTCTAGACTCTACTGAAGTTCTATTCACTAGTATTAATTTACGGTATTATGTGGATTGGTAATGTTCTTATCGTTGCTTAATTTTCGAAAATGCACCCGCGATGCTCGAGTCTAGACTGGCACGTACGGAGAAGTCGATTGTGATTGTTCTCTTGCCAACGTACGCACTGTACTACTGTGGTAGCGGTACTCGTATCTGCAAATGTATGAATTCCTGATCGACAAGAAGGGCGTGCAAAAGATTTCGGAAGACTCGTATTTGGTCATTCATGCACGTACGAATAGTAGTAATGTGGCATTATTTCCAAGCCTGTAGAGGTTGTACTAGTACAGCTTGTACATTTCACACGAGCTGCTTGCACCTGCTCTCGACAGTTGACTACGTTTTCTTCGAACCATGTTCGCCACGCCGGCTACCCTGGCCGCGCCGTGCCGCTTACAAATTGCGATGTTCTCTGCCCAGCTCCCCGCATTTTCCGGTGGGGCGCAGGCTAGAACTAGCTACGCAGCCTGCGATACGACCATGTACCATAGCGAGCATGTATGAACGCATGCAGCGCGCTAGCGCACACGGGTATGACAACACAATTAGGGGGAGTGGCTTCTGCGCTGGTTACACGTTTTAGCTAACCACTGTGCGCTCATTAACCTCTCACTCGAGATCCGCACGCTCAAGCAGCTTCTCAGCGCTATTTGCGAACATGATTTGTGCCATGTTTTGCTCGTTCTCAGCGAGAAAAAGTTCTAATATTGGCGTAATTTCAAAGCTTAATTTCTCGAGATAGGATCATCATTTCGTCATGAAATTTGAAATATGTCTTAATAACATAATTCTCTTTCATATGAAATTGTTCATAATCGGCTTTTGAAAGAATTTCAAAAGTTAGAAAAATACTCCAGACACCCTAGTTATATCTTAAGCAGGGAATCACTAATTAACCTATTGCGGAGGACATACATGTCCACTCGCGGCCTTGGCAAAATTATTCTGTGAAATAATAATAAAAAAACCCAAAATCTTATCCCGATTCATCAGTCTGTTAGTGTTTATTTAGTCTACACAATTACCGTTTTAACGAGCCCGACCAGACGCCGTGCGAAGTGTGTATTGCTACCGATTTACAGGCAGCCACTACATGGACACACACACACACAAGTGCAAGCCTCGTCTGCGTTGTTGGTTTGCGCGATTTGTGATGGGTTCGGATCGGGATGGATGAAGAGGCATGAAATATTCACGTAACTGTTGTGGCGAGTTGGCGCAAGCTAGGAAGTTCAAAATGGAATCTATTGTATCACAGACTACTGCCAACTTTCTCACACTTTGCGCCATGATCATGGCAATTTTCTGCGATGCAACATCATGTAAAGCTCGATAATCCTGCAGAGGCACGCGAAATCGCGATCGCACAGTGTTCGATGTGTCAGCTACGTGTAGCTCCCCAGAAGCGCAGTGAGCGAGGCAGGCTTTTAGTGACCGTATCACTTGTCAAACGGCGTTCCATACAGCAAGAGAAGCTCGCCGGCTGCTCAGTGCGGAGCGGTTGATGGGATATCACCTTGGCACACGGCGAATGAGGTACTGATAATATAGGGCCGTAAAGTGCACAATTGCCGTAAATTTAACCCTGTCAATAATCGGTCTGAGTATCTGCACTGGTTGTCTGGGTCACCCTGGGATATGTTCCGCGCGCCGCGGAGACTGCGTCTGGCTTCACAGATCCCCTCCTATACAGACCGAAGGGTACGATGCTGTTTCCTGTAGGGATGCGCTGCAGCTGCCAGCGGTCGCGCACAGACCAAATGTTATGGCGTTACATGTGCGTTACAATAAACTTAATTTCAGACAGCTTTTTTACATTCAAACAAGTTTGACATGACATGACACATTATGCAGCAATATTTGGGGTAATGTGCAATCAAAATACAGTAACTAGATTAGATCGCAGAAATTTGTATCCGTATCGCAACATCGCCGTTCACTAGCTGTAAGTCGCCATTTTGAATCCGTTAGCCATGCCAATCACATGCGAGGTACATTACATGTTTTAATGAAAAAAACATGTAGAAATCTACCTCGCATGATCGCATGTACATGGCTAACAGATTTCTAATCATATGGGCAATTCCACGGTAACTGACGTTACGCGTAAGGATTTTCATGAAATTGTTTATGTTGTAGTTTTGTGAATGAAAGCACCTGGGGCTTGTAATTAGCATTGATGAATGAGTTCATGAGAATGAAGAAATGGGTGGAAAGTTTTTCTCTCAAACTGCATTTCTTATCACATAGCAAGTGAAAATGTGTCGGTAACTGACGTTACGGAAAAAGGACATGGGAAATTATGGTGTAGATTTAAATGGAAATATCTCATGTCCCTGACTTCTAAACTTTATGTACTTTATATGGCAACATACCAAGGTTCTTGGGAACAGGTGTGCAAAATAATGTGCACTTCAGATATTTCCTTTTAGCACCATGCCAATTTCAGTGAAGGCATGACGGTAACTGACGTTACGTAATTGACGTTACGCTTACATTTGCCATAGAGTTTACACATGGAAAATAATGATTAGGAATAGTTTTGTGATATTTTATAATTCTGACCTTTCAGAGTGATTTGTTTGATATGGAATCATACGTTGGTTCATCAATTACAAATACCCAAATGAAATGAAACATTAGTCCATTTTCTTTGTGTTTAATGAAAACTTAAAGGGAAACATGTCAGTAACTGACGTTACACATACTTTTGCTATGGGGTTTACAAAGAACTAACTTATTTAACAGGTTATTATACTGCTGCAGTATACTAGTAACAATCCCAGGCATTTACTTAGCAACAAATTAAAACAAAATCTAAAGACACAAATGGGGTGGGGCCCTTAGAGGGCAAGCTCCCCCCCCCCCCCATGCCATAGCACAGTTGAGCAAAAATCATGTAAATGCACCAGAGGATATTTCTTGACATTTGTCTTAAGATTGAATGCTTATTCAACAGTTATGATTACACAGAGCCATTTAGATTCAGCAGTTCCAAGTATTAATATTGACATAACTAAGGGTTTTTTCTAATTCTTTTTTTTTATGAACAGGAAAGTTTCTATCTAGAGTACCCCACCCATAATGCCCTGCAGTACTACACAAAACACAGATATTTTTGTGCGTGAAAAAAACCCCATATCTTTCAGGTCATGGGGAAAAAACACATACAAAGAAAAATATTCATGTGAAATCCACTGTGATATATTCTTTCTTCTTTTCTTTATTTTACTCCTTCTCCCTCAAGGCATTGTTAGGGCCACAAATAACAAAATGATCTCCATTATCAATAATGATTTAAATGAATAGTGTTACATTTTTAATATCCTTTTCTGTGAAGAAGAAGCATGCTTTTTTTGGTCAAAGGGGCATTTGTTTATTCCTTGCTTGAAGGAATGTAATTGTTTTTATTTTCCTTTTCACTGGTATATCAAGGCTTGCAAATACATCCCAGATACCAAGAAATAGGACTTTGCAATGAAAGAATTCTAAGATCAATATAAACGAATCTTCCTGTTCATAATTATCATGTATTGTTACAAAAATGTCCCTGCATGAATGAAATAAAGTAATCAACAAATATGAACAGTTTTTTATTTTACCCTAGAATCACCTCTCACTTTGAGCAACATCAGTATTAGTTTCAAACAGTAATGACAGTACATGCCTTATGTCAGGCCTGCTTATGTACCATTTCAAGAAGTGCCATATGAACTAAACCAAACATTTAAGTGCAAGCGAAGAAATATATCTCTTCCTGCATTTGCCTTGAGGTAGAAACTTCACTAAGCTTCCAGAAAAAAAAGAAAAATGCTAGCAAAAGTAGTCATTACTAAAGATTATGAAACTGTTGGTATACAGCTGTACACAAGCTTTTTAATAGAAAAAGGTGGTTACCATGCAACCACATCATTGATTAGGCCTACAAATTTGGTAGCTTTATCATCCCGTAGGACTGTGAATGTACTGTATAGTAATTTGAGTGCATTATATATTGCATGTGGTAAACCTAAACTTCCAGATGATTTAACCTTAAACTTGTGCTGAACCGAAAATCAAAAGCTCAAGCCCCCTCCACCAAAAAAATATAAATAAATAAATAAGATAAAATGAACCACAAAAAATGTATTCATGGACATACAGTGTACCATGGTGATGACATCATTCCCTATCAAAGGGATTGCTGCTCTTTGTTGATAACCTTTGACTTCCCAGGTGTATTGAATGGCCTAAAGTCTAAAAAATTTGCCTAAGTTATGATTGCTGTCATGGTAACTGACGTTACATACTGGTATATGACGTTTCGGTAACTGACGTTACACATTTTGATGTGTTCATTTGACTTTCCAGTATGCCAAGTATCCTTATTTTCTGGTATTGAAAGGAAGGCATATGGGCATACATTAGAAATCCTAAGTTACATCATACAGCTCACTTTCTTTGATGAATAAAGTTAAAAATTCCTTGTTTTTGGTAACTGACGTTACATCCATCATTGTCAAACTAATCAAAAGTTTTAATAAAATTCTTTAAAGCAACCAGCTTTTTCTTTCTATCATGTGGCAAAAGACATGTCTGGTAACTGCATACATATAAAAGATTGTTGTTTAGAGTACTAGTAAAGTGGATATACAGATGGTAAATTATGTGACAATACACTCTTTCTCACCATTGAGTTATAGGCATATTTTGGCAGCCATTTTGAAAATCAAAATGGCCGCTTTTATTGAAAAACATACTGATTCTTAAAACTTCAACTCAAGTATTGTCTGAAAATGTATGGTGTTTGAAACAAATATTATTTTGAATTTTCGGCATCTGTGTCCTACGTACCGTGGAATTGCCCATATGTTGAGCTGTTAGGACCATACCAGGGGGCTGGTAGTTGCATCTGTTTTCATGAAAATTCTACCAAAATGTTGGATATATCATTAATCTGGTGGATGCAATGCATTCCTGAGATGTTGATTTTGCTATACAAGTTTAAATTTGCCAATCTAGGGTTGTGAATTAGACAAAATCAAGAAGGGTAAGGTACCTCACTCAATTCTCCATAGAGACAGCGGTTAGAGCTTCCCCACAGCGATGTATAGCACTAGCTTCCGTCTGTCTATGGAGGAGAGCGATAATATAAAACAAATAAAAGACTCTTCCAGACAGACAGATCTTCCTGTCTCGGTAATGATAGGTTAGGTTTAGGGTAACTGCAACCACATTGTAGGATTTTGGATCTGGGAGGTTATCTAGTATCGCGGTAAAATTTCACCTTGAATACAAACAATGTGTCCATTTTAATACTTACCGATGTATTCCAATATTGACAAGAGGATACGGGGAACATAATAGTCCGTTAATAGTCCATTTCTGTGACTTTAAATGATGCGGTCAGCAGGGATCTCCGAGATCGATAACTGCTCAGGAAGATGGGATTTGAAACCTCTGCGCTTGCGTGAGTCAGTAGCGCTGTAGCCTTTTCTTCTTCTTCTGATTAAGTCTGCCTCCATCAATAGGCTGAAGATTCTTGCAGACTGTGCTATTTACATTATAATACTAATTTAACATTATTTACACATATTTACAAAGCACATAACAAATTTGAAGAAAATAACTAGCCTTTTTGACAGGGCACTCTCTCTCTGTGCGACATCATACCTTTTCACTCGCCACAACACAACGCGCAGCGAAGGGCCTTGTTCACAGGCTAACACCATTGCGACTCTTATGCACATTCATATTGGCAATGGGCAAAGTACCACGCAAAGGTTGCATTGAAAGCCAAAGAATGAACGGGAGGTGTATGGAGATGAACTCGTAGAATAACATCTTTTCAAGACCACATGGGATCAGTGTGGAAAGGAACAAGTGAACGTATCGTATGAATAAGTTAAGAAATGTATGTATGTTATAAAAGTAGGCCTTTTGCTGGTAAAATACAAAACTTATATTGGCTCAGGGCGCTCCCACAGTATAACTGTGTACAACCGGGGTTAGGTTTACTTAGCCTAGGTAGGGTTAGGTTAGGGTTGTATAATTTGTGGTTGATATTAGTCGAGGGACATTAGAAAGTCTTTTTGAGAATAATAGGGAGAAAGAAACAAAAGAACAAAGGGGAAAATGGGAGAAAGGAAGGAAGAAAGATGTTATGCTGTGGAAATTGGCCACACCGCGCCGTTGTATGATAATCAATTCCGCGTGAACGTTTGATGGGGCTGCATTCAGGAGTATAAATAGGCAAGCCGCTATAGTATAAGTACAGACACGCAGTGGTGGGGCCTATTTCACGAGTATCCCTGATAATGATAAATTAACATGTGTGTATACATTCAATGTTTCCTTTCTCTCTCAATATTCACAATTGTATTATTAACCTTCTCCTCTGTGACGTCTGCAGCTGAGACAGAACCCCATGAAGGGAAACGAAAAGTGGAGGCACTCTGGCCAATCTTCAAGATACATCACCAGAAGTCCAGATACATCTATGATCTCTTCTACCGCAGAAAGGCTATTAGTAGAGGTATGGATATTTTTCTTGCAAGGCTGGTGGTAATGGAGAGGCAGGAGGAATGGAAAGAACTTGATTTGTCATGTTTTCAGTCCTGCAGACTAATGTAGAATTTTTATAAATAATTTATTATAAAGTATCATCTAATGATTTAGAGGTGTCTGCACATGTCATAATTAGAGTGTGTGCAGGCAGGTGTTTTTTGTCAGTGCAGTCATGGATCAAAGTCAAGTAGTGATATATTCATCTAAGTGCTGCAACCTGATGTTCAGAAGACAGACCCAAAGTGTCAGGAAAGATTACTGAGAGTCTCCATGTATGTCATTTGATAGTGATTAAGATATACAGTACATAAATTTGTCAAGTGATATTGTTATCAAGGCAGGTCTCACCATTATAGCAAACAATGTACTTGACAAGAGTAGAGTTGTTTAACTTTAGAGAAGATAAAATTAATGTTATCTAGAGAAATCAGAAATACTGCTGTATTCATAATCATAGGAACTACATGTACATAGGTGTGTTGCACCACTTCCTTGTTTTTTTTTGTGTGTGTGTGTGTGTATGTTTTATTGAATCAAATAAAGATCACAACATTTACAAATAATTGGGATGATTTGCAATAGTGGGTTACCGGTATCAATAATAAAACAACACGCAGAAAGAGAGAGAAAAGGAGCGTATATAACCAATGAAGTCACCAAGGGGAGTAATTTTCAACACCACTTCCTTTCTCTTGAAGAAGCTATGTCATAGAAAATTCAGTGTGTATCTCGTGTTTGTTTGTTTGGTTCTCTGTGATTTGTTTCCCTTGATTACTTGCCCTCCAGACCTCTATGAGTTTTGCATCAAAGAAGGCTATGCTGACAAGAACCTCATCGCCAAGTGGAAGAAACAGGGTTACGAAAACCTGTGTTGTCTACGCTGCATTCAGGCCCGTGATACCAACTTCGGAACGAACTGTATATGCCGTGTGCCAAAGAACAAACTGGAAGAAGTATGTTGAGTCTAATAATTACAATCCCCATTGCTCTCCATACAGATTTGCATATGAAATGTTGATATGGTAATAGAATTATGTTGCTGTACTTGCTTCATATTCATTGAAAATGACGTTGGCGCTGCCTCAATGGGCGGGATTGTAGAGTGCTTGTCAGGAGAAGGATCAATTATCTCAGTGTTTTCATTGATGCGTATATAATTCTTCAGCATGGGGGCATTGCTACTCTGGGATTGAAGTTGTAATAATGGGTATCATCTTTAGTGATTGAAAGACAATCAGTACAAATCTACGAGAACTTTGATAGATGCTTCTGGGGTACTTGATTGATTGTCATGTGCTGTTTAAGGAGAGGAATTTTTTATTATGCCTCCGCCACGAAGTGGTGCCGGAGGCATTATGTTTTCGGGTTGTCTGTACGTACGTCCGTACGTCCGTACGTCCGTCCGCTTTCGTTTACGCAATAACTTGAGTAATATTGACTTGAATTCTACCAGACTTGGTCCAAGTATAAAATAGGATGGGGCAATTAGTTGATTAGATTTTGGGTGAAATCCGCCAAAGGTCAAAGGTCAAAGGTCAAGGTAAAATCATGAAATTGTATCCGTTTATGCGATAACTCAAGACTGGATCGAGCAAATTTCACCAAACTTTGTGGGAGGATGATGTATGATGGGACAATTGCTTGATTAGTTTTTTACTGAAATTGGACTGAGGTCAAAGGTCAAAGATCAAGGTCAAATCCTGAAATTTATCTGTTTACATGATAACTCAAAACTGGATGAAGCAGCTTTCATCAAACTTGGTCCAAGGATGATGTATGATGGGACAATTAGTTGAGTAGATTTTAGTGACATTGGCAAGAGGTCAAAGGTCAAAAGGGCAAGGTCAAATGCTAAAAATGTTGCTATTTCCTCAATATATATGCAGTGCCCTAAGGTATTTTCTTGAAACTTGGTGTAGACATGTACTACTGCATAAAGATTCTCCAGAGAGAGTTTCATGTCATAAGGTCAAAGGTCAAAAGGTCAAAGGTTGGGTAAAAATGTAATATCACTTTTCTCACAAATGGTTCAATGTATCTTCATGGAACTTGGTGCATACGATGTACTGACTGGCAGAGATTATCTAGGGAATTTAGGGGTCAAAGGTGAAGGTCAACTCCACAATATTTTACTATTTCCCTCATACACTAGTATATGAAATGCTTGCATTATTAGTTTTCAAACTTAATATATACATGCATTACCTAATGGAGATTCTCCAGGAAATTTCCAGCCAGAATGTCAAAGGTCAAAGGTTAAGGGTCAAAGGCCAGGTTTCAATACCCCCCCCCCCCCCAAAAAAAAAAAAAAAAAAAATCCATTTTGTACTGTAATTACACTCTTTCTTCATACCTTGGAAATTACTCAATGCATAAACTTATAAAAGGGTCCGTCAGAATTCAAGTAAAAATTCTCAATTCCCCAAATATGTGTACCTGCACTCTTCGACAATTATAGCAAACCCAGTTCAAGGAAAGTGAACATTCACGTCATTTATGACAAACCTGTCATATCAATATTTTACCAGTTATGTGAAACTGTCATGGATCATACATTGTGAAGACATCGTACTATACGCCTATTGGGAGAATCATGCATTATGGCGGAGGCATCAGTCGCCATAGCGACATTTCTAGTTGTAAAAATTGGAATTTAGTGTTTGCTGTTCAGCTATTGTTTGCAAGGACATAGTGCAGCTTTGAGCTCACCAATTTCTTTAAGCTTTGTTTTCAGTCATGAATCTAAATATGCCAAAAGACGTAGTGGACAGTAAATAACAGAAGTTCATTTGCTTTTAAACACTACTCACTGACTTGGTATTGCAAAGTTGTGTATTTGAACCCAATATCCAGTGGTTGTCATACATAGGTCATAAACTTTGTAACCCTGATTCAGAATGAAAGTATGCTTCCAGCCCTCATTTAGGCATGAAAAGATGAATTAGATTTTGAAAGCATTGTTCATATTGAGTATCCACTGCACTTTTTTTTTTTTTTTTTTTTTTTTTTGGGGGGGGGGGGGGTTTAAATTGTTTGATATAGCCTGAATAGTTTGTAATATATAGGCAGAAATATGTCCTGACTGCTTGCTGTAGAAGAGGCGGTTATGCTCTATGTTTTTTTTTTTAACTCGCTCGTGTATGATGAATGTTACATGGTAAATTCATGTAATCAAAATACAGACAACAAAATATTTGCACATCTTTATTTTCACCCTGGTTCTACATCATGCAACAGGAATGAAAACTTACACAACTTTTAAATGTTCCACAATTACCTGGACCTTTTTTGTTTGTTTGTTTGTTTGTTTCCTTCAGGGCAGGATAGTCGAGTGTGTTCACTGCGGATGCCGTGGATGCTCAGGATGATGCTGTATCACACAACAGGAATGCGCTCATCCTCAGGGAAAAATAAAAGACTGTTGTTGTCAGCACGGGACTGATACAATTTGGAGCTGACTACCTTGATGCAAAGACTATCTTCTGGTTTATGCTTGTTTTTATGGACAGCAAAGCAAAGCATCATGTATACTGAATTATCTGGAAGAACTCGCTGATGAAGCATGTGCAACGTGATAATTTGATGTCCCCTCGACCCAAGAGAATTTGGCATCAACCTCACCATTGCATATTCTTTTGACCCATGGCAGGATTTGAAATTTGTGACATGCATCTTTTTTGTTTACTGTTGGCCTACAATAGGTCGTTATAGTGGGGGTGGTTTGGGTTTGTACAGGTATGTTTCTTTTCTTTGTTTGGCTCCAGCACACAGGATTTAATTTGCATCCCCATTATTTTCCACAACTGTTCGTGGCTTTGCTCAAGAGACCTGTCTTGCATTTTCAAAACAGTGTTTAACATCGTACTTTCAACCAAGTAA
Organism: Diadema antillarum; assembly: GCF_040938485.1. Lineage (NCBI taxonomy): Eukaryota > Metazoa > Echinodermata > Echinoidea > Diadematoida > Diadematidae > Diadema > Diadema antillarum. The sequence continues at coordinate 1,753,720 of NW_027271021.1, read as the reverse complement.
TTTCGTATACAGTCAACCTTGCTTAAGTCGACCTCACATTATTGGAATAATGACCCAAATCAAAGGTCGTTTCAAGTCTTCTTCTCATTATATTCTATTGAGTTTGATCCCTTATGAGTCATTTTTTTAAGTCGAAGCTATTTCTTCAGTCCAAATAGATACAACTTGGGGAAGGTTGACTGTATATCACAAACAAGTTAATATGTTTAACATGCTAACAATCACTTAGACCCGTTTTCAGTGCAGAGCTGGGCTGAGCCCAGGCCAAGCACGGCCTTGATTGCGGTACTCGGCCCCGCAATTCTGTGCATTTACAGTGGAGGGCTCAATCTAGGCTTTTAATTCAGACCTTTGAATATTTTGTCGTAGTGGCGCTCTGCTTGTAAACGAACAAATATTTGGAGCACACCGGTCACAATTTGGTGCTGCATTTGGCCCAGTTTGTGTTTACAGTGAGAAAAGGCCAGGCCAAGCCCGGGCTGAGCCCGGGCTGAGACTACCTGCAGAACTTGGTCAAATGTGTGGCCTTTTTGGGTATCGCATTTGGCCCTTTGAGCGTTAACAGTGAAAGGAAGGCTGGGCTGATCCCGGCCTTTTCACTCACTGTAAATGGGATCTTGAGCTTCTTTGGGCCTTTGTATATTTCTAATTCTTAAAAATGTTTTTTGCGTTACGTATGATACCTTTTATCAACATTGCTTACACCAATGGTAAAATAAAAATATGCTGATACAGGTAAGACCATGAACAAAAACAAAAGCTCTACCAGTGTACATGTTTTTATTGATGCAACCAATGTAGGTTTCCAGCTGTGCATTAAAGTTGGGTAGGATTCTCTGATAAGTCTCGGCAAGTTATTTCATGCATGAATTAATCTTACACCTGTCGTTTTGCACTGGAGTTCTTCAAACAAATAAGAAAGAGTCTACAAATCTAAGCATGAACATGTGATGTTATGGTTTGTGTAGCTTTGAATGCAAATTTTTAAACGCAATGGCCAGAATGCACGAAGATAGTTTAAATGAAGTCCATGGTTTAAGCCAATTTTTTCTGCCTAAATGTGTGCGACAGATCGCATATGCCAACAGACATCCAGTAATAACCGCAAGTTGATACTTGTGTATGAGAGGGTCGCCTATTTCACACTTATTTTAGCCCATGGACTATATCTAAACCGTGGATTTGATGTAAACTACCTCTGTGAATTTAGGCCAATAATTCCAGGACTAATGCAGTTGGAAAATCTTATTATCATGAGCTCTCTTCACAGGCTATATCCAAGTATGGATGACAAGTTTGAGTAATCTCCAGTACTTTCCCATCCATCATGCCTACATTAAATGCCCCTGTGAACCCCTGTGAGCAACTTCACAGATCAGATGGTGGGAAGATACTGTTTTTGTTTTGTTTTCTCCTGAACATTCTGATCTTATGTAAATATGTGCTTGTCATTGCAAGAATGCTGTCGTTAGATGAATAAATTTTTGTAATGTAGAATGTAGCAATGTTGTCAACTTGATTTTGAATTTGTGCAAGCTTAACAAGAGGAAAATAATCACAGTCCAGAATTTTGTAATACGATGCAATCAATCAATATTATTAGCACAATCACCAAAATGTAACAGTGTAGAATGTAAAGCCTACAATACTAATATACCGTACGAGCTGAAATTTTCACGGTGATTTTATTTTCGCAAATTTCGTGAATCGCCTTTGAATTGGCAAAATAACATGTGAGAATAACAATGCACAAATAAGTCATTTCAGTTAGACCCTCGCAACCGCAGAATTAAAAACACGCAAAAATGTCCTCCAAGTAGCAATTCGTGAAAATATCTGTACACGAAAATTTCAACTCATACAGTAATCAAGACAAGATGATATCACTGCATCACAATCCTTTCAGAGACCTGCACATACACTGTAAATCATTGTTACTTTTTGGAATGTCAAAAACATGAAATGTCTTATATCCTCTGCATCTAAATGTACGATGTGTAATACAGTTCTTACTCTTCCATGAAGGGCTGTACACACATAGTTGCCAAGATATCAACAACACCAAAATAATAATCAGACATGGAAATGCTGCCAGGTGATCAAGTAATGGCTTCGTCTACTTTTACATTTATTGCGGCGGGGGTTGCGGCAACTAAAACCTCCCTTTTGAGAAAAAAATGGTAGTGTAAACTTCCATAATTTGGGGGTCATACATACAATATTCATTGTGATAAAATGTCTCGTACTTTGTTTGAATATAATACATACTGTATTTGTATACTGTATTTGTATTTATTTTCCACTATTTTATCACACTTAAGATGCACATGTACAAATGTATGCGGCATTTTTTAGCCTTGCCACTTCTGTACAGCAACAGGGTTGTGCATAGTCAGCCTCTATGTACGGTATTTCATAAAATGAACTTTTTTTTCCCCACAAATTTACTGAAAAATAAACCTTAATTTGAATGCTGTGAAACACTAGCAGCTCACTCACAAATATATCTTGAAGAAATCCCACACTTGCAAAATGAAAACTAAGCAATCAAATGTCACCCAGTCTTTTACTGAAAGAGCTTCTACACTGTAACAAGCATCATAAATTGTCTGTCTTGGTGATGTGAATAGAACAGTCACAATTTCTTATTTTGGAAGCAATGATTTTCTCAAAAACTATTAACTATACATTTCCACACTTCTCCCAAGACAGAGGAGGTGGGTGCCATCAAATTTACCCTGAAATTATCTGTCCATTGTGTTCGGTGCATTTTGAAGAGGAGGTACAAGAGTTGTACTAATACAGTGTATTGCAAAAGAATTCCAAGAAGTCTCTACTGGAGTCTACAGTTACTGATGAGCGTATGCTTCACTGCACATACAGTGGACTCCCGTTATAACGAAGTCCTCGGGACCGGCAGTTTTGTTTTTGTTGTTATATCGAAATTTCGTTATAACCGAACAAATAAACAATAAGAACACATAGAGTGGATAATGTTGCGACCTGAATTTTTAGTTCGTTGTAACCGGAATTTCGTTATATCCGTGTTCGTTATAACAGGAGGACACTGTATAGCCGACCAGTGATATTTGTGGTTTTTTAATGTATCCCAGGTAGCAGCGAATGAATCGGTCCACCCATGAATCCCAACGCTACTGGGTCTCTAATACCTTCTCAACAAAACAAAACAAAACAAAACAAAGAAGAGATATGACTCATTTGCATTTCATTTTCTGTACAGCTTTTTTATTTCATCCTTTCTGAGAAAGTTCATCTACATAAGTATGCTCTCACAGTGACTATTTTTCATATACACATAGAAAGAGATGGAAAGAGAAAAAAAATGACTACTAAACAACATCTACAAAACATTTACAGTCATTTAACATTTATGATATAAAACAATCATGTCACAAGATGTATATGTCATATAAATCACATCCATTTGCTTTGTGAAAAAGTAAGGTCTAAGATTATCAATATTGAAAACTGAAAAAAAAAATTGAAATAAAATGGTACAAGATACGAGTCTTGATTTCAGTGGCTATATAAAAATCTTCCTTAGCCTTCCTAGATAATGATTAAAAATCTAAATTCATCACAGGAATATATTACTTTATCATCTTCAGTTATAAATTCACAAACATGGACAACATCTCTTGGGATTGTAGTCGGGGAAATATCTCTATACAAGGATCATTTGTGTTTTCTTTCCTCTGTCGTATCAGAGCAACAAGAGCACAATCAAATTATCATCAAAAAGTAGTCATACTTCTTTTCCATCCACACTGGTGAACATGTACTTCCATTTTCTTCTTCCTATGAAAATGTACATATGAGTGTAACGATCAGGGTTATCTTTCTTTGATGCATCTACAAAATACATCCTAATCATACCAAATCTTTGCAAGAAACTTTGTGAAAATAAGAAGAAAAAAAAAAAGGAGGAGTGAAGATGATAAAAGAAAGATAACCCTGACAAGTCCAATGTAATACCATATAAAATATAAATGTACACAGTGCTGTATTAACATTGTCTTGAGTAAAGGGATGAATCTATTTGGAAGTAGGAACACCACAATCTCAAACACTCCCTCCCGTGGGCACACCAGCCAGAGTGAACATTTCAGTCGACTTTTCTCAAACAGGAAAGCTTGAATCAGAAATGATATATCAAATATGTGAACCTGTCACAGAAAATATGGACAAGATTCATTATACACAATTTATTTCACTGAAAGTTATCTAAAAAAAGAGACAAGGAAAAAACGCAATATAATGGCTTCACAGGGTAAGCAGTAAACTACCCAGAGTATGATGCAAATGAGCAGAAACATGGCTGGTATTCTAGCACCTCACACAAAGTGAACTCTCGGAGTCACAGTACAAAGACACTATTACGTTCGCTGAAATCTGGAGCAAAAATGAAATGACTCAAAGCAAGAAGTTGCATGAAACCAAATGACTTGGCCATCGATTCGGTTCATGATTAGAGCAGCAAGTCAAATTATGCACTCTTGCTTTCAAATTTGTGCATGATGGCCTCATACACTGCCTCATCCATGTTAACAAACATTTAAACTACTAAATCTTTGAGGAGACTTTTCACAAACACTCGGCCATGTAATGGGCTAATGTAAATGTCGATACTTTCGCGCGATTAATTTTTTGCGCCGAGAGGCTGAAAAACGTATTTGCGGTTTCTTGAATTCACGCTGCGCAACAAATTAAAAATGTGCACAGAAAATTGTGCCGACATTTTTTGCAAATGTAAGAGTTTGCGCAAGCCAACAGTAGCACAAAATACGCGATTATTAATGTACCGCGAAAATTTCCACATTTACAGTAACTCGTGTCATTGCCTCCTGGACTCTTTGACAACACCAACTTTCCCAGCAGGAAGACTTCGCTTCTTTTCCATCTCTCTTCCACCTGTGTCTTTTTCATTGATAGGTAGAATCCCTGTAACAGTCCTACACATGTAAGGAATTCAGGAATTGCTGCGATACAAGATTTTCAATACGACTGCACATCGAGACAGACACTGATGTTTGCTCAACACATGCTGAAGGGATTTCACACTTATAGTTTGTCATTCCATGTGACTTAAGTTAGGTTCACTCTATTTCACCACACTTATACAAGCAGAGTATAGTTTCACTTTTTATCGACTTTGACACTGACACAGACTTGGACGTGCCCAACTTTGAAATATATCAAAACTCACCCGAGGTGAAAAACACCTTTTGCTTAGTCTTTCCTAAGGGGATGAATATATATCTACCAAACTATCTCTTCTTCCAGAAATACATGCAAACTTTGCAATACGCTGCCACTAATCTACACAAGAACACACACACCAGTGAAAACCACAAAGCTCCTACATGTTGCAACTGCAAGTACAGAGTCAAGCTCTGCACCCAACCTAACTTCATAAGAAGGTCTATGCTTTGCACTTACACTGTGCTAAATGTTTCCTTCATGTATCGATAAAAATGAGACTAAACACGAAGTACAAATTCCCCACCCTTATTTCATTTCTATCACTTCATGTATTTCACTGACAAATATTGGGGGGGGGGGGTTAACATGTAGACAGATGCTTTTTACCTCTTCACTCCCAGCAGCCCATATGAGATGAAAATAGTTAGGGCTTCTTCTTTTGAAGCTTCATAAACAGTCAAGTACATTCCCTTCAATGAAATGACACTCTTTGGGATGCTACCAGAATCACTGTGCTATTGTTGCTGAGCAAGAGTCGTGGACTTGTTGTGGCAACGCAAAGCACTTCAGAGTGAGACGACAGGTCAAAGGCCGGCACTGACAACTTCAGGAAGCAGCCCTCATTTTCTTGGGTCTGTGGAGTGAATAAATTTGTTTGTGCACGGGAGAAGCAACACTTCTCCAGTGGATGCATTGTCAATACAGTCAAACCTGTCTTAGTGATCACTGTCTATAGCGGCCACCTGCCGTATACGACCGCTAGAAACAATTCCCTCCAAGAGAAAAGCATGTTAAAGAACCTGTCTATAGTGACCACCTGTCTATAATAGCCACCTTTTCATCTCCCATTGGTGGCCTCCATAGACAGGTTTGACTGTATTTGGTTGACATTTGATTAATGGTCGTTTCGTTATACTAACATGAGACACACAGCAGTTTTTATGTTGAAGCAGCTGGAAGACCTGTCGGGAACCACAGTAAAGTATCAACACCTTTCCTTTCTCAGCAATCTCACGGTTTGACGCGCGATGATTGGATGCCAGAGCTATATGTACTTTGGCCTCTTGTGACAGTTGGGACGGTTTATAGCAAAATGGATGTAACAATAATCAAAACAAAAAGAAAACAGACCGAAAAGCATGGGCATACGCTGGCACAACTATAATGATAGGATGAAGAATTTTATTCCATGACACAAGGCAACTTGTTTGCTACAAATATAAAGAATGTTGCCATCATTTCAGCCCTCGAGGGTGGCTGTCTAAAGCTGTTGTTACGCAAACAGAATCTACACTCTCGAAACGTGGAAGCATGCGTGAGTGAACCAAAATGATGCTGCCTCTGCACCTGCTGTCCTGATAATTTGGCAAATATATCCCTCTTGTACTGGTATGTTTTTTAAAGCTCATTTGCAGGTATAAGGCAGACACATCCAAAATCATTCAACAGTCTCGTGAATGTCAAATCTGGAGCTGCAAACACTGAATTACTTCTATAAATGAATGAAGGAATTGAGAAGAGGTCATTCAAAGAGTTGATACAGATTGTAATTCTATTCAAAATGAGTAACACCACAAATCAAGAGTAGGTCTCTGCAACACATGAAACAGATACATAAAATATTTTCCAGAAATGCACAGTGAATATTGCATTGCCATCATTTCGAAAGTTAAATGTTCATTTTGAAATTCAACAGCTGAAATTCTGGTATTGAAGCAATTTCTACCAAACTGGATCACACCTGCATGCCAGGCAAAGCTCTGACTCCATATAAGTATAAAAGAAACAAATACCGCACAAAGTCCAAAACACATTTTTTCTAGAAATTTCTCAACATTTACTGGAGAGGCGACTAATTTCTTAAAATCTTGTGTCGTTTCTTTTTGTGCACTGTAAAAGTGAATGACTGCTATCCAAACTTTGTCTCATTTTCAATGCCACTGTATAATGTCAGTACCTAAGGTGCAAGATAATACTTCAGTACGTCAAGAAAGTGCTGACAAAATCTGACAAGACTTCAAATAACAGCAGTGAAATAATTCGTAACGATCCATAAGTATGTGGGTGACATTTGGACAAGTCACAATCAAATGGACCATTGAGTGCCAGCACCTCAAATGGCCCTCATAGACTATGTTCCTTGCATAGTGCGCATATTTCTTTTTTGTTCTGTTCAACAATACAGATTTTCTTGATTATGCATACAGAAACTGACTTCTTGTGAACAAATGGTGAGAACATATATATACATACATGTCCTTCATATTTCTTGATTAAAGAGTAATGGCATTTTCTTATGGCTTCTTGCTAGAATATGTTACACTTGCGACATTCATTGTACAGGATTACTACAGTGCTGCAGACGACTTCATCATTCACATAATACCTACAGTTTTTTTTCAGGCGTCCATGTGGCATTACTTTAGATGACACATTGATATTTAAATGTCACCAGCCTTGCTCATTTTGCTATTCTTCAATCAACCAGTTGCTTCTTTTTTTTCGCCAATGACCAATGAGAGTAGGCTTTGGATTTCCAGCCGATACAGAGAAAAACAATGTGTATTCATGAAATGTCACAGTCTTTCTTGAGTTTTTTTTAATTTGTTTTTGAAAGAAAATATCACAGCTCAATTCAGACGTACATAAATCACCCGTGTAAAAATGAGATGAGTTCAACAGGGAAAAAATACCAAATAATTTACAAGTACCAGTAGTTCAACCAAGGACACAAACTTTACATAAAATCTTTCAGCAAATTCACTTCTGTAGCAAAAAAAAAAAAAAATAGAAATAAGAAACACATTCACACAAGGAAAATATTTTCACATCTTAGAAGTGTGCAAAGTTCTTTTTTTTTTTATTAGTGATTTGTGAATTTTTTTCTGAAGTTGAATTCGATAAACATATGAAAACTATCTTCTTTTTAGCCTTCAACAGATCGCTTATTCCTTTGCACTTTCTCTAGCTTTATTTACATACAAGCTTTGGCCCCTAAGGGAAAAAAAATTGAGTGGGATGATCTGTACTTTGAAACGGTGCAACAAGACCAACACTAAATGCACAAATGTGCATGTGCGTGTATGTATGCACACACAAACAGACACACACACTACACACACACACAAACACACACGCTACAATTTTTTACTTTGGACCTGGCAGTCAACGGTGCTTCACGTCCACATTCAACACCTTCCACCTTCAATCATAGTCACACGAAACCACTGAGCAATGACCCATCATGGGCGCATCAGTGCAGTCTGACACACTTGAGGCACAGGGTGGCATTTCACCACAATGTGCATATACACACGCGCACACACACACGCACACACACACACACGCACACACCCACCTAAAGAAACAAGAAAATACTACAAATACAGTCCCTTTTTCATGAATAACTATCTCAAATGAGCCAATAATAAAGCTAGTCTGAAGAGGGTCTGATGTGTGGATCAGGTCCATTTCACAAAATAATGTATTTATGAATAGCAACATGATAGGTGACTGAAGCAAATAGTGTTTGTTCCTTTTGGGAAGTCTGTTTGGTTTTTGTTTAGCTGTGTCCACCCCCCCCCCCCCCCCCAAACACCCTGATCTAGGCACAGACTGCAAACTGTAATTTTTAAAAGATTATTCTATGGCTCCTTGAGTAACCTAAACAAAGTTGCCATCCATGTTGAGAATCACACTCCCCTCATGACTTCATATAGGACCTACTTCACACTCAGTCTGAAGTCTCGTACCTAATCTGTTGTTTAACCCCTTGTGTGCTTTAAGTGCTGATTGGTACAGAAACCTCTTCGTACATACTGTCCAAAGTACCTAACACAGAAGGGATTAATACAGGACGTACCAACAAACACTTCTCAGGACATTTTAAACTCCTCTGAACTTAACATGCGCATGATGGCAACACAGGTATGCTGGACTACAGGCTTAGAACACAGATCATCATCACTCTAATTCACCAAGGCCCATTGCTATCAACACACATGGAAGGTGGGTAGGAAGTATCTGTACCTTGCATCACATCAAACATCATCTCCTACGGTCTGTTTCCCGAAAGTCTTATGAGAGACATTTTGCTCATGAGACACACTTATGAGAGACTTCAAGAAATGGATTTGAAAGTCTACATATGAGCGATTTTTGACCATTCTGAGATTTCTGTGAAGACTTTGATGATATGACTTCATGAAACGGACCCCAGCATAGTACTTGAGAGTACATAAGCTTTAATATTTTCTGGTTAATATAAATATATCAGACCAGTTTTTAAGACAAAATATCCCACGGTGCAACCACGGATACATTCCTCTAAACTAGCCTTACACCTCTTCTGAGGATTTTTCTTGTCATACCCTGATACCTTGCTCTTTCTCAAGTATAAAGCGCTGCAATGACACATAGTAACATTTTGGCAAAAGTAAACATGTTTACTTGGTCAACATTGCGTTACAGGAAAGGGAGGGGGGTAATAAATCTCCCTAGTTTGTCCTTTCCAAACCTCCAATTAGCTAATTCCTGCACATTAATCAAACCATTTCACACTTGACTGAGAAATATTGAGTGACGCATTAACCGCACCAAAGGAGCTAAATGAATGGTCACACCCGTCCATGGAGGCTTTCCAAGTGGCACAGACAAAGGTGACCACTCTAGGCAGGTCTGATATGTACAGGGACTATCGGTCAACACTGGACATGTCAGTGATCACTACGTGCAGGTGGCTACTACAGACAGCCTGGCCATTACGATGGGCTTCAGTCTGTCCACAAAATGATACACTTGCACTGAATACTTGATATCGAGGCTGCACCAAAAAATAAAATGAAACAAAAAACCGAAAACCCACAAGCCCACAAAGTGCTGACACGTGACTGCAGCAACCAGGCTGCTATGGCTAGGGCAGATTACAATCCCATCTGAGTGAAGAAAGGAGAAGGTGACACTCTGCTTGTGATCTGTACAAACTGCAGTCAGCTCAAACGTGGCACTCTGCATTCCACTGCCTTGGCAACGGTGCCTGACTCATAGTGCAGTTCCTCGGCTGACCGAAATCTCCAACATCGCAGGAAGATTGTGCAAGTACAAAAAAAGGGCGGAGGGGGGGCAAAGTGTACTACCATGACACAAGGGACAACATAAAAATAGATAGATAACACACACATGTATGTATATATATAAGTGGTTGAAGTCTAGCACTGGAGACTCTATTGCAACAAGTCGCTGGCGGCCTTGCTTTCAAATGTCAGCCAATCTCCACAATGCATTCGTCTTCAGACAACAGTGAAGACATTTCTGCCGTATGCTACCACTGTCTTGCTGCTCGTCTTGTCAATCATTTCTCCTGCTTTTCTTTAAAAAAAAAATCTCTCTCCCTTCGGCATGTCCATTCTTCCCTTTTATATTTGTTTTCATATGTACAAGCTCGATCGTGTCCTTTTTCACTTGCGTATGTATCGCGACGACGACGTCCTCGCGGCGCCCTCGTCCGCCGACTTCATGCCAGTGCTGGTGGCCCCGTTGAAGGGGGAGTACGGTGCCGCCAGCCGGCCGTAGTCGCCGCGCTGGGTGGGGTCGGCGCTGGTGGGACCCGTAGCGAGGCCGCGCGCCAGACGCCGATTGTTGGTGCGCTGCTGCTCAGCTCTGGAGACAGGGCGGGGAGATGTGGCTGCCAAGTCAAAACAAGAGAGAAAGAGAGAGAGGGATAAGAAAGATGATGAAGGGGGAAAGGGAAGGCAAATCTGAAGATCTCAACACACCTGACATGTAAACAAACCTGGTCTTCAGCTAACTGCAATTCTCATTCAATAAAACTACTTGAGTTAGGTTATCATTTCTGCTAATTGACTAATGAGGGCCTCACCCCCTTTGTATTTTCCAAGAAATACAGAGGGGCAGAGAATTGAAAGACTTGTTCAAAGCTGTCAATGTCTTTAATTTCAGTTGCCATCCATATTCAAATGATTTAAAAGGCAATGCTGCTTACAAATGTACAATTTGCCCGAAAATTTTCATTTTCATCATTTTTGCAAGAACACTCTCAAAATCTTGGTCTTCTTTACAGGAAGAAATACAAACAGAAAACATCACATGGTTGAAAAAAAAAAGAATATGAAAAGAACATTCTTTTGACCAATTTGAATCAAACAAGTAATGTAGCATAAACCGAAACACTACATAGTATGGCAAGACCCCCCCCCCCCCTCCGCTAATTGATTTTGTTATTAAGAAATTACAAACCACACAAAAATATGACAATAAACATTTCTTTGGAATTCATTTCACTGATGGGTCATAATGGTAGTTGCAAGAGTTCATAGCACATGTATTCATATCTCCTTTATGTTATTTAGAACAAATGAGAGATGACCTTTCCCCAAACAACCATGGTTAATGTATTGAAAACTCAATGGATATCAAATCAACTTCTAAATTAACATGGATGAAAGGGTTAACAAACATGGAAAAAAAAACACCCAATTCATTAGAACAGAAGATGAAAAAGGCAGTGTTGTGCTGCTGTCTTACCCACTGGCAAATTCCGGGCACTTAAGCCACCAAGTCTGGCGACAGTTTTGTTGAAGAAATTATCACCTTCTCCTTATTGATCTGACAACTATGAATTCTATTGTATATCTTATATTGGAATAGAGGGAGCCAGTTAAAGGACAAGTTCACCTTCATAGACATGTGGGTTGAAGGAATGCAGCAATATTTGTAGAACAAATCAGTGAGAGTTTGAGGAAAATCGGACAATCCGTTCAAAAGTTATGAATTTTTGAAGTTTCTGCTCACTCAAGGCTGGATGAGAAGACTACTATAGCTTGTGATGTCACATGAGTACAACGATATAAAGAAAGAATTAAGAAAATTCAACATATTTTCACTTTTCTCGCATAACAAAAGAATACTTGACTTCTCTCTGTCAGAAGGCAGGGGGAATAATATTACCCTTAACATATGTCAGTAACAAGTCAAAGAAATGTGCACTTGATTAAAAAAGTACAGTTTTGTGAAATTCTCTTTTTATTTTCTTTATATGGTTGTACGCATATGACATCATACTCTGTAGTAATCTTCTCATCCAGCAGTGACTACGCAGATACTTTAAAAATTCAGAACTTCTGAACGGATTGTCCGATTTTCCCAAAACTTTCATTGATGTGTTCTACTAATATTACTGCATTCACAAAATCCACATGTATATGAAGGTGAACTTGTCCTTTAAATTCCCTGAATGTGCACAAAACCACACACAAAGAAAATATTGCCAATTTGAAATATTGAATCATCTTGTAAGTTGTGCTGCCAAGTTAAGGATCAGTTACAAACTTGGCAATTTAGAGGCTTTTGATAGTTCTACCACCAAATTAGTGTAAATAATAATACAGTGGACTCCCATAATAAGGAAGTCCCCTGGACCGGCAATTTTCTTTCATTAAATCGAAATTTCATTATAACCGAACAAATAAACAATAGAAATACAAAGAATGGATAATGCTCTGGCCTGAATTTTTATTTCGTTGTAACCGGAATTTCGTTATAACCGTGTTCGTTATAACAGGAGTGCACTGTAATAGGGCTAATCTAAAAGATATGTTACATGTATATCTTCAGCTGACAACCAGATGGGCGCTATCGCGTTCTAAGGTTTGAGCGTAAATAAAAACAGAACAATAAATTTTCATGAAATAAAAAGTTTATTGAATCAAAAGTGGGTAGATTATAAATATTGTTCCTAATATGTAGGGTGAAACAGTGCCCTTGTGGTTTTTATTTTAAGCATTTTACTGAAAATGAAAATGATTTAAGATATATGTTTATTTTTTTCCCATTTTCTTTTTCAATTCTACCTTATGAGATACTAGCTAGAGATCATTAAGATTTTAATACAAAGACACACCACCAAACACAGAAATGTGCTATCAGGGACTTGGTCCATCAGCCTGTGGACAATTTGCCAGTGGGTAAAACCAAACGAACAATCTACTGCCCAACGAGGAAAGGCCTTACAAGTCACCCAAATGAATAGAGACCCAAGCCCCAAAAACCAACAGGACATGTACAACGTACAATGTACAAGACGAAGAAAAGAGTCAGCCATGCACACTTATAAAAAGAGTACACAGGTTTAGGGAGGGGAGGGGGTGGGGAATATAGAGGTGAGTTTTCCGACAGAGAAAAACCAAAACCCCGAATGATGAAGGATGTGAATGATATGGGTAAAGCTCTTAAAAAGGGGATAGAAAACACAGCCACAGTAGCACCTAGTTTGAGCAGAGGTTGGACACTACATCACTTCAGAAAATCATTTCATAGGGGAACAAAACTGCAGTGTCTCCCATGCAAACACTTGGGGAGTACCACAGGCAAATGCACTCTTAGGAAATCCAGTTTATTTCTGTCTGAATCACAAAACATCAATCTCTGATTACCTACTGTTTCCCTGTCGGCTGCAGAAACATAAAAAGGCAGGGGGCTCACATAAAATTCCTAGTTCTAGAAACAGCTACTGTCAGATTTCCAAACTTTCAATATATATGCATACAATAGGGCTCGACATTAATTTATTAAATCTGGAGGCCTGTTTGGGCCACTGAACTTTTTGATTTTGAAAATTTGGTGGCCCCCCAAAAAGAAATGTAGTGGCCATAAAATAAAAGGAATTTAACAATTTTGAATTTAAGCTGTGCAATTGGGCCACCAAGAGATAGCCTTTTGGGAAAGTTTGTGGCCTGACATCAATTTTTAGTGGCCCTGGGCCACTAAAAATTGATGTCGAGCCACCAAATTTCAAAAAGGCCTATTTTTAGGTGGCCTGATTGAGCATTTAAAATACAAAATGGATTATTATGTTACCCTTTATTTCGGGCCACTACATTTCTGTTTCAGGCCATCAAAACTTCAAACTGAAATATTTCAGTGCCCCGAACAGGCAGAGAATAAAATTAGTGTTGAGCTCTGATTTATGTAACACCTAGATAGATTCTTGTCATTTGATTGGTTGTTTGCTATTGATCATTCGTCCCATTTTGCTGTTACGTCATTATTTGTGCAGTTGTGGCTCCATTCACCATGCAATCTTGGATCGATATGATTTGCTCCATTGCGCCTGAGAGCCCGGTACACTATGCATGTAAACGTTTGCGTTTGCAGTGTGCATGCGACAGCACGCTAGCGTAAAGCGCTCAGTGAGCACTCTCTCAATCTCAGATCCTGCACATTCTCTCTTGTTTCTAAATTAAAAAAACAACAAATGACAAGGATCTATTTTAGATGTTTTTCATTCGTACAATGGACAGAATATTTCATTCGGTGAAATATCTTTCACCTCATGAGATATTCTCTCCATTGCACTCACAAACATTCCTCATTTGTATAATATATTACATCTGAAGGGCAAAAAAATGCAAAGAAATCTATATCTTGAAAAAGGGACCTCTCATGTAAAAATGAATGCTTTGCTTCATATCATTTCTGTTTCTCCAAAACACACTGCAAATTTCTCATTATGCATTATTCTTCTCACGACTTACATGAATCAACTGTTCAGTTTTCAATGCACAGCAATGCAAAGGCTAAATGCTAGTATTTGAATGACTACTGAGATATCCTAAGTTGTCAAATTTCATGACCTTTCCCAGAAATATCCACAAAAATCAAACCAAGAAATTTCCACATCACAGATATTCATTTGTCAACATTTCATTTGCTCTTGCTAAATAGCTTGAGTTATGTGAAGCGGGGAACTTTGGCTTAATCCACTACCTTTGACATCTTGACCCCTGGATCTAAATAAATACTTTATATTTGCATTTTCATAGATACAAATAAACATCTTCACTTAAATGCAAGAATTTTCTCACTTTTGCAATTGACAAGAATTATCATGAATCTACAGCAAACAATAAAAAAACACAAAATAAAACACAAACTAACAAACAAATAAACATGATTCACAGACAACCAAAAAAAAATAAAAAATCTTTCATATCATTTTGTGGATAAGGCATATTGACTCTACCACTACATCTACTAAGACTACTAATACTAATACTACAACTACAACTACTACAACTACTAGTTACTACTAATACTACAACTACTAATACTAATACTACAACAACTACTACTACTACTATTACTACTACTACTACTCCTACTACTACTGCTACTACTGCTACTACTACTACTCCTACTACTACTGCTACTACTGCTACTACTACTACTGCTACTACTACTACTGCTGCTGCTGCTGCTACTACTACTACTACTACTACTGCTACTACTACTGCTACTACTACTGCTACTACTACTACTACTACTACTACTACTACTACTACTACTACTACTACTACTACTACTACTACTACTACTACTACTACTACTACTACTACTACTACTACTACTACTACTACTACTACTACTACTACTACTACTACTAGAGACTCCAACCCCAAGCACCTTCTGATCTGGAGATTCCCCCGCCTGAAACCCCCAGCAAACGGGAGACCCAAGTTTATGTGTGCGAAGCGTGAAGTTCCTTGGGTTATAGATGCTCTCTGGTGCTATCTAAGGCTTATTTTTGCAACATATGATAGCAATAAGTAAGAAATCCTTTCCAACTGGAGACATTGAGCCAGGGCGGGAGAAATTAAATCTCAAACGGGAGAACGGGAGATTTTGCAAAAATGGGTTTTCGGCGGGAGATCTCCCGTCGAAAACGGGAGAGTTGGAGTCTCTGCTACTACTACTACTACTACTACTACTACTACCACTACTACTACTGGTAATAATAATATGAGAATAATACATTTAAAAATAGAAATCATCCTTTGCTCTTGAAAGTCTATGTGGTTTGAGGGATTTCTAATATTTCCTGTCTTTAAGGAATAATGGTGACAAGTACAGGGTTAGAGACACTAGATGAGACCTTTACAGAACTACAAACTTGAATGCATGGAAGGAGATATGTTGTATTCTGTATTCTAGAGGATTAACCCCAAAAGGAGAGTCATTTGAATGGCAGTCATCCTGAAACAGATATCAGATCAGTGAATTCTCAACAAAAATTGACAAACACAATAGAAACAAAACAACTTTATTTACAGTAAAATTCTACCCCAATGTTCAATTTGACCCCAAATGCAGATGGTAGGATCACAAGAGCAGAATAGTAAAAGATTCATGATCACTGTCTGAAACCTCTACTATTCTGTCTGTATAACAAACATGTCGGAAAAAGTAGATGACAGGTTTGATTCCCGCTGGTCCATTTTTCTGACATGTTTGTTAAAAATGCAGATCAGCAGTTGTGATCTTACAAATTTTATTTGTACAGAGGGAGACAAATTGAAGAAAACTCATACCCAAACATTAATGTCACTACTAATTAGTAATTATAATGATGATGATGTGATAACAACTTAGCATTATCATCATCATTACTATCATAAACTTAATTATTTAATAATTTGCTGTAATTTGAAAAAGTAAGGAAATTAAATTTAGAGAAATGCATAAACGAAACAGGTACACAGTACACGCCATGGATGTCCAATTCACCTGATGATAACGGCCATTTTGTGGTGCCTACTCAACACTTACATGTTTGATTAGAAACAATGCAAATGGATTATTACATTCTAATTGTTTGAGAGCCTACAATTATTTTCATTTATATATATATATATATATATATATATATTGTGTGTGTGTGTGGTTTTTTTTTTTTTTGTTTACTTAACAATTCCCATATATCCTTTACAGTGGACTCCCGTCATAATCAAGTCCTCGGGACCGGCAGATTTCTTCCGTTATATCAAAATTTCGATATAACCCAACAAATAAACAATGAAAAAAAACATAGAGCTGATGATTTTGCGACCCATATTTTTATTTTGTTATAACTAGAATTTCGTTATAACCATGTCTGTTATTACGGGAGTGCACTGTATTTTTTTTTCTTTTTGCCAATATTCAAGATGACTTTTCCTTGGGGTGAACTCTCCAGTAAAGAAGAGTGTTTGAAACAAGTAAGCTGTCAATAATTGTTTTGGCAATGGTTTCTGAATATGCCATGGGGAGAGGCCTGAGAATTGGCAAAGGAGGTAAATTGGGTGTACATTCCCAACACATGCAGCTGTAGGATGGGAGGGCAGGGGGACTGAGATGCCAGCATTCCTTTAATGTGTTCTCTATTCATCACAGCTCAATTACACTTCGCTAAACTTGATGTACAGGACTCTTCTTTGAACTATTGGCAAAAATATCACTACTTTACAAGGAAATGATATAAATACAATTTCAGCTAATCCAAATCATAACACAAGTCTTTGTCAAAACTCTACAGTGCATATTTTCAGCACAGAGTGGTCTATTACTATGACGCATGCAGGGTAACAACTTGCAAAAGGCACCAAACTCAAGCAGTGAACACACAGAAAACTGTTCACAATACGAGACAGAATTCACAAGGCTAGAAATGGACTATTAAAATACATAACTATTTTTGGAAAGACAAAACAAAAACAAAACAAAAAAGGATCAAACTTAAATTCATCACATGAATAACGCCATGCTCTACATAGGAATCAACTTCCTGAATATCTGACCAGAACTCTATTTAAATTTTACTTTTAATTAAAAGTTTCACTACGGATAATTATGAGAAAAGAAAGGTACCATGTAATGGGAAATAAACAGCAACATTGACTGCACTTCATCCAAGAAAAATTTTGCTCCAGTTTTCATGCTATTTGCCTACCTATCTGGCTTGAGTGCTGCGCCGAGCCGGCTGGCTAGGCTGCATACCTAGGGGAACAGAGGGGCGGGGTGGGCCCCTGGTAATGGGTGTGGCCCCACCCCCTGAGATGGAGGTGGAGGGGCCACCGGTCATGCCGTCGCCAAGGAGGGCAGCCTTGTTGCGGGCACTGCGGCCAGTCTTGGACGAGCCCACGGAGGGGACCGCCCGTCCAAGACTGGACTCTGTTTGGCCCAGGGAGTGAGTTAAAGGGAATGGTTGGGGTGGGGGTATTTGTAGTTTTTTTTTAATAGTTTTGATTACATTTTTTTTTTCCAATCGAAGAGAAAGAAGAAATGGGTGGTTTTTAATTCCATGACGGAAAGGTGGAGGAAAGGATGATGATGGCAGGAGGAATAACAGAGAATAAACAACAAAAAACAAAAAGAGGAAAAGTGGTAAGAAGCGTGAAAAAAAATGGTCAAGTGTCAATTCCCATGATGAAGAAGATGGCGATGATGGTGGTGATAAAGAGAATGACAATGACAAGAACAGGCAAATGATACTTTTAGCATGAAATACAAGTGAGTCAAGCATGAATTTAAAATCTGTGAATGATGCATTTAATAGTCAACATTCTCTGCTCTGGAAACACCTCAAATATAACAATGAGTTACATCACCTAACTTCTGTCTTCATTTCCTGAATACATAGCTTGTCATATTTTTCACTGCTACAGGGTGCACACCAGCAAATTAATACAATTTTTTTTTTGCAATACCTTGTGCAAACAGCTTACGCCCTATCTTGTGATTAAAATGACAAATAAGCTCGATACAATGCAAGACCCCCACATTCTACGCTACATAGCTCGGACAAAGTTTCAGAATTCTTGTGACTGTTAAAATCTGCTTTGAAGGTGTCCTTCATGCATCCACCTATGAACTCTGACATATTGCATTAGCAGAAACAACATTTTGCAGCACACATGACATGATGACAATTATTGACAAACATGAAGAATGTGAAGTCTTTATAATGTAGATCATATTATTATGTATGGACATTAGATGCTTTGAAAGAAATAAAAGTTAGTGGAAATTACAGAAAGATGGTCATAAACATAGTAATCCCATTTCCCACTGATTTGAACACAATTCCCTCAAAAGATGGTACTGGTAGTATGCATGAGATTCAAAATTTTTTATTTTTTATTTTATTACTATTATTTATTTATTTTTTTTTTTTTCTGGAACCATTAACATGCATTTGATGGCAAACGTTGGCAGCTCTCTTTTAATAATTTACTTTTGATGTAAAAGTAATCTTCCTCGACTCTGGTTTTTGCAACAGTAGACTCTCAGATCTATTTGTACCAAACATTGCTTGACTAGAAGTAATTGGGCCATGATATGACCTGTTTGTTAACATTGCATGGACAGAAATGACATGGATTTGTGACATGACAGTGAAATGATTCAATCATCTGTGCAAAATATGTCCGAAGAAAAACAAAAAATACAAGATGGTGGGGTATAGATATGGAATGACCACAATATGAAACAATCATTCCTTTGTGATGTGCTTAAGCATACAAAAAAAAAAAAACTTTGCATGAATGACTTGAGGTGCATTCACATTTCAACAACACTGCTTTGTAGGCAAGTTGCAGTATAGAAGCTTCAAGCTTGAGTGATCAAATCTTTGATGTGACAAATTACCCCTAGGATGATGATGATGATGCAACTCAGGTCCCCCCCCCCCCCCCCCCATAAACTATAAGAAAGGAAGTCACCAACTTCGCACCATTCTAAATTTACCCTGTACTTGGGAGCATGGCTATGGACAGTGGCTACTTGTTTTCTTTGGAACGTGCGAAGGAGTGAGACAGGACTAAATTATTTTGGTGTAGCCGGCGGAGCCGTCCCGTCGCCGCCACCGGCAAAACAACCCTCACTCGCCGCTCCTTCCCCCAGCGCCTTCCCTTCCGCGGCCCGTCATCACCGCGTATCTCATCCACGTATCAATACCTTGGAGAGGTAGTGACTCAGTGTAGGGAGAACGGTTTTGAGCCCATTTTTGCCAGACATATCCCCCCCCCCCTAAAAAAAAATGAATGTCCTTGCCCAAGTTTAGGCTTGAAAGAGAGTGATTAACTTTGCAGCTGGGTGACTGGACGAATCATGCTTACATGCCACCAGAGATGGCACAAGTCCAACTGCTAAGTGAATTCACAAGCAGCACTCTTCTTGTTCATTTCTTTAGTTCTCTTCCCTTTTTGGGGGAAGGGAAGGGAGGTCTCTACTTTTTCCTACTTTATTTGAAAGCAAAGGACTCCTTTTCCACCATCAATTGCATTCACTATACACCCTGAACCCCTGCTACTATACATTTACAGACTGGTTATTTCCTCATGATTTCTAGAGCCATGAATCTGCCCCCCTAGGATGACTAAACTGGGGATGAACAATAACATGGCTTGTTGATCTTCCATGAAGACTAATAGGTGATTGGCAGGCGCCATTCATTGCCACTTTCTCTTTATAAATAGTGGGGCACTTTGCGATTCTGAGGGTGTTTTTTGGTACTTCGAGCGAGTCGCACCTTCTTGATCGTTAGTGAAAAGTCTTTACTCCGCGTCTACGTGAGTTATTTTTACGGCATTTGATAATTTTCTCGTGGAAGGATGTGTGGAGATCATTCCCGCAGTGTTTTTGATTTGGATGGACGCTGACCCTCACCTCCCACTGCGACGGGGTTGACCACTGCCGCCGACTCCTGCGTTCTTAGCCTGACCGTGGCCGCCGTGCCGGCGAGCGCTCTCGTCGTCGAGCTCCTGGGGTGGTGGTGCCGCTCGTGCTCCTCCCGGTCCCTCCTCTCAGCCTCCTTCTGGGCGTGTGTCTTACTCCTCCCTGGTACATCACTCTGTTAGAATGGAAGCAGGGAAATAAAACCATTTACATAACCACAGAATCCTTGGGGGCTGCCATTGGACGGAAAGCCACAAAAAGTTTTACTCGACTTTCATACTCATGCAAACATGGATATCAACAAACATGTGTATGAGTGAGATTTACACAACAGATGCAAAAAAGACATTTTAACAATAGAAATTGTCAGAGATATTCTTTGTATCATTACAAAAAAAAAAGAGAAGGAAAACAATGAATTTGTAGAGTCTAGTTCACATATCAAAGTATCTATTGATCGTGTGTATGATCTATTTCTGTGAGAATAAAGTTACTTTTTTTAATACAATTGAATTACCATCCAGGACAAGTTGCATTGTATTTTCTTTAAAAACAAAAAACACAAAAATAACAGAAAACTACACAACCACCTGACTCTAAAAATATCAATTGCAGATTGTATTATCTTCATGTACAGCTGGTCTAAATCTCAGTTCTCAATCTGGAGGAAAGATGTGATATCATGTAACACCAATGACCTTCTGGAAGCAGACTGTTGAGTCTCTAAGGTGTAGCAACCACTATCCTCTTGAAAAGCTCAGCATCAGAATTGTACCATCCACAATCTAATTTGGTGCAGCATTTTAGCTGGTAATTTTTTTTTCTTCTACTGTTTATGAGCATCTACTGTTTATGAGCATGTCCTGGCGGCAGTCAAAAGGTCATAATTGCTCTTTGGAGTTGATTATTACGTCCTGATGATAAGTCTCCTGTCAAGGTGATGGAAAATTATGACCCATTCAGTTTGAGGCCTTTGCATAATTTGGGACACGGATTATAAGTTGATGCTATTTTGAGGTTGCATACAAATTTACGGTGAGAGATCACTGGTTGGAGGGAGGGGGGGGGGGGGGGGGAAGGGACATTATAGGGGAGTGTCTTCTTCTGAGACTTCCTACAGGCGTGTGTCACTGGCTGAAACTGCTCTCCTCCGGACACAGGTAGAGTCTGCATGTATTAGTTTTTAAAAAACATAAAACTTTCCCACGTCACAGTGGCGTGTCTGGCTAACCCTCGTGTCTGCCAGCAGAGTCAAGATACAGCAGGAGGGGATGGGGAAGGGGAGCAACATTTTGGCCTCAAATTGGCACCAGTAGGAAATTTTCAGTAAAATCTAAAACCACGCTCAAGTTGACTCTGATAACAGAGTCAACATTTTGATGAACGGGACGACATTTAAGTTTAAATCTGATCAGATTCAGACACAAAATACAAAACTTTTGGGAATTCATATTTTCACTGTTTTCAAGAAACGTTAATGAAAGTTGCAACCGCATGTATGCATATATCGGAGAAGGTGATAAACCTAGCAAACCTCCCCCACTGACAAACGTACAAATATGCATCAAAATTAGACTAAATATGATTCTATGGTTCAGTTTGATTTACCAGTTCTGTTGTCCAAGTCCAAGGAACCACATTTCTGTGCTTTGATGCTGTTATTTATTTACTATTTCTTTCTTCTTTTTTTTTCTTTTTTTTGTTGTTGCTTGAATTGTTACTTTCTATTTCCAGTGTTTCATATAAAGATACATAGCCATTTTGGCAATATATCTTTGTTTATTTATCTCATATATTTGTACCTAAACCTATAAAGGTAACACAATATAGATTTAAGATATAAATTCAAATTGGTACATAATTGGATATTTTTAAATTTCATAATTCAACCTGTTCTGTCCTCTTTTTAGCTCACCTGAGCCAAAGGCTCAAGTGAGCTATTGCGATCGCCCTTCGTCCGGCGTCCGTCGTGCGTCGTGCGTCGTGCGTCGTCCGTCGTCCGTCGTCCGTCGTCCGTCGTCCGTCGTCCGTCGTCCATCGTCCGTCGTGCGTCGTGCGTAAACTTTTTACATTTTCATCTTCTTCTTGAAAACCCCAAGACCGATTTTCATCAAACTTGGCAGGTAGCATCCCTAGGGGGTTAGGAACTCAATTTGTTCAAATGGGCACCATGACCCACCCAGGGGGCCCCCAGGGGGGCCCAACCCCCCAAAATTAAGGAATCTTTAAAAATCTTCTTCTCTAGAACCAGAAGTGATAGAGCTAAGTTAATACTATGAGTTAGTTCATTGATGACTGTAGTTTCAAGTTTGTTCATGGCAGAATCAGGGATGCCCCCCTTGGGACCCAGGGGAGGGGGGTGGGGAGGGGTTCTAATGGGGCCTAAATTGTACATTTTCATCTTCTTCTTGAGAACCCCATGACCCATTTTCACCAAACTTGGCAGGTAGCATCCCTAGGGGGTTAGGAACTCAATTTGTTAAAATGGGCACCATGCCCCACCCAGGGGGCCCCCAGGGGACCCCCAGGGGGCCCAAATCCCCAAAATTAAGGAATCTTTAAAAATCTTCTTCTCTAGAACCAGAAGTGATGGAACTAAGTTAATACTATGAGTTAGTACATTGATGACTGCAGTTTCAAGTTTGTTCATGGCAGAATCAGGGGTGCCCCCCTTGGGACCCAGGGGAGAGAGGTGAGGAGGGGTCCTAATGGGGCCTAAATTGTACATTTTTATCTTCTTTTTTAGAACCCCATGACCCATTTTCACCAAACTTGGCAGGTAGCATCCCTAAGGGGTTAGGATCTCAATTTGTTAAAATGGGCACCATGTCCCACCCAGGGGGCCCCCAGGGGGGCCCAAACCCCCCAAATGAAGGAATCGTTAAAAAATTTCTCTAGAATCAGAAGTTATACAGCTAAGATAATACTATGAGTGAGTACATTAATGACTGTAGTTTCGAGTTTGTTCATAGGAGATCCAGGGGTGCCCCTCTTGGGGGCAGGGGTGGGGGGGGGGGTTGGTTAGGAAGGTCCAAATGGGGGCCTGAATCGTACATTGTCATCTTCTTCCTGAAAACCTCATGATAGATTTTCGTCAAACTTGGCAGGTAGCATCCTTAGGGGGTCAGGATCTCAATTTATCAAAATGGGCACCATGCCCCACCCAGAGGGCCCCAGGGGGCCCCCAATTCCCCAAATTAAGGAATCTTTAAAAATTTGGGCCCTTATTGTACATTTTCATCTTCTACTTCAGAATGCCTGGTCAAATTTTGGTAGAGCTGTGAATAATTTAGATTAGTGACTGCGTGAAAGGTGAACTTGCGATACTCAGGTGAGCGCTAGACCCGCGGGTCTCTTTTTTTTTTCTCTCTTTTTTTTTGCGAACATGGAATATGCATTCAAATTCAAATTAAGAGTTGCCAATTTAGTGAGGGAAGAATGATTAAATCTGAGGCAGAATGAGTCAAGGACATGATGAGTTTAACTGGTATACAATGTAGTAGTTTTCTAGCATAGGATGGGAGTTAGCTTGCCAGTTTGTGCTTCTGCATGACCTCAGTTTAACCCCAATGTTCACGATTGTGCTTTGCCTGCCATCCTGAAATTCTGAGCTCTTGTTGTGTCTTGTTTTGCTTTTTTAATTTTGCCAACAAGCAACTATAATGGCTTTTCAAATATGTGTCCCTGATTTCTCAAATTGGCTTGAGCTGAAGTGAAAATTTTTGTGTGTGTGGAGGAATTAATGTTTTGCTTGTAAATATTTGCTGTTTATTTGAGCGTACATTGGTTGACACTAGCTGCATGTTGTGCAGCCGCAATGTCGTTTTTAGACTATATACCGGTATGCCACTATTTGCCTCACTAACATTTAAGCATTTTTCGTGTCTACACTTTGTGGAGAAGTCTTTGTGTGTTCAGGAGAGTTTCACTGCAAAAGATCCAATGGCTGATGCAGAAAATTAGCATTTTATGACTCGTATCTATTGAGAGCATTTCATGTAGGCTGTCGTATGCTTAGCAGAACCATGCACATGAAGTGCAAGTTGTTACCTTTATATTTTGGCCGTCCTGAATGAATGAATGAGCCAGTCATGGGTCCAGTATCTACCAAGTACAGGACCCACCTAATTCTGCCAGCAACTCTCCGTTTCGCTCTGCCTAGTGTTGGTCTGTGCTTTGAACTGCACGTCAGAACTGCTTTATATCAAATGTTGTATTGACCTTCGACCCCTGAAGTGTGTATTCATAGTTGTCTGTAGTATGGCAGCAGAGGTTGATCGCAAGCAATGTTGTCAGGAAATCATTTTCTTCAAGATGATGTCATATGAACAATGAGACTAATTGACTGTGTGCACAAGGAACATATATCGGTACTGTAGGGAGCTTTATTCTGCAATGCATCAAAGTATCAACAGCTCATTAGATTTACACTACATGTGCATTTAGCATGATGGCATACAATGCACAATTCATAGTACACCACTTTGTGATATTGGTGATGGATTACATTTTGCCACTTTCCTTTGTTCAAATTGCTAGAGGAGAATCCAAAAGTGACCGCTGGCTACTTCAATGAATGACCTGGGTGGTGCAGCATAAGTATAGGCAATAAAATGATTAGGATTAGAGGTGCCCATAGTCCTGCCTTAAAGCTGTACTCGGTTGCCGTTGGTCAGAGCCAAATGGCCATTTATTCACCTGTAGCAGACCAGTTAATTGCTGCGGGGGTTAGATAAAGGGAGACCCAGGTTGAGTATGAGGCATCTGTTCAGAATTATCATTGTCTGTCATCATCATGCGACATCTTTTCTTCTCAATTTTTTTCTTCCAGTCATAATAAAATGTTTAGCTGTATTAGATTGATACAGTTGACACCAATGAAAGCCCATAAATACACTTTTCCACCATTCATTGCATGTTGAGTTTAATTTTCATTGAATAATTAGCTCAAAATTTCTTTCTGAGGAAGGAAAATGGAGAAACACAGGTCATTTTTTTTTTTTCAATGAATTAGAACAGTGGAATGTGTTTGCTTTGTCTTAGTGATCAGAAGTTGTTATTTTAGTGATTGAAGCTATTCTGCTGTGAACACAGGCTCTCGCTTGTTTTGGTAGTGTAAAGGTGTACATCTCCATAGTTTGTACAATGGCTGGAAGTGGTACAGTGGTAGATTATAGTGATAGTTAACTGCTGTCATACAATTCATGTGTGGATCGTCTAATAATGCACAACATTGCAGATGAACGATGAACTGACATCTCAGCTTGAAATGCATTTTTTTTCTTCCAGATGAATTTTTTTCCTTTGATCGACTTTAGCACCTGAAGTATTTTTTCAGGTCATCTATGATTTTGTTCCACTTTTTTCATTCATGTGTTATACCTGTGAGTGTTTGTGCCAGTGGAGAGATGTTGTACATTTTACTTATATCTCTCTCTTGATATTGAATATGTTTCCGATGCCATTTGAGTATGAGCATCAATTGAATATCTGATTTTTGTCACTGTTTTGTACAAAACATAGATACACTGTATACAAATTTTGTCAATGTGTTACTCTGTCTCATAGCTGCTGTTGGAAGCTGATGAAACAGACATATACACACATCAAAATGTACACTCTTATTCACAAAGTCAGGGCTTGACATTCATTGCTTGTCTGTCCAGGTCCACGGCAAGGTCTAGACAGAAAAAACAGAAGAGTCATGGGGATTATAAGACACTGCCCTGTTGCACCCCGAAAGACTCTATGGTGGGTGGTACCTTCCAAGCACCACACCCGATGCTCACTTTGCATTACGAGTCTAAAATTTCCATCCGCTCTTCACAAGATGCACAAAGATCTTCCTAAAGTGTGAGTCATGCACAGCATATGAACATGACACAAGATGGGCTCTTCTGGTAGTTAATAATTTCCTGATAATGTATATTGTTGTATTGTCGCTGTAAAAGTTATTTTGTTCTGATTATATAAATAATGGCATCTAGCTTGTGTAGGTTACTGGTGTCGGTGTGATATTTTGGTGCTGTCAAACACTGACATTGGAAAATAGTTCTGAATTTTCATGTATCAGGGTTCTGAGACTCCCTAGACCCTCCCCTTGGGATTATTAACCCCAATAATAATAGTGTTAACTCAGCTCAGGCGATAGTTACAGTAGGGGATGGGGGAAGGGGGAGGGAATTGCCAAGAAGGATGAAATTAATAACATGAATCCCACTCGGAATCTCGGGCAGTGTCAAAGGTAGACTGATCAACATGAACTGGTAAAGAACAAGAACTTGGCTCAAGGGAATTTTACTGTCATACCTATTGCATTCACCTTTGCTTGACCGTACTATATTGATTTTGTTACACTATGGAGTGTATTGATCATTCTCAGTTAGCCTGATTTTCAGACAGTGAACAAAATGTCATATCCAGATATTTTTGTCTGCAGCAAAAAGAAAGAATTAAATGAAGGTGAAATAACAAAAATTATTACAAGATTTGCATACACTTTTGAAGTATGGGATCATTTTTGTGTAAAAAAAAAGAAGAAGTTGTTCAGTTCACTGCACTCGCGTGGATTTTGTTAGATGTGTTCATGTTCTGACATGCTTCAAGCAACTCCTCAGTGTCCGAAAGTCAGTCTAAGTATGTTTGTTTGTTTGTATGTTTGTCTTTAATGGATACACCTTTATTCATTCATGATGTATCATGGTTCATGTTTCCTGAATGTGTATTTCAAAGAGGCCTTGGATTATAATAAATGTTGCTTTCATTTGCATATTATGCGTTCTCTGTTCGTCTTTGAGGTGGGAAGATATGTGGTATGACTCTAGATTCAGCAGTAAGGATAGAATTACAATATTTTTCACAAACAAATCATTTTGATTAAGATGTAACTCGGTACATTGAAACTTGAGATGGCAAAGGATATACTTAACTGTTAGATCGGCAAATCTGGATTCATGTTCATTCATCTAGAGATTAATCCAACAAGCAAAGTAGTGTAAGGTTCATCTAAATGGATACAAAATGAGATTGTTGAATATAGAATTTTCAGATGTTTGAAGAAGAACAGTGGTATTTGTCATAACGACAAATGTAGAGTTGATGAAGTAATGATGTCATCACTATCACATCACAGCTCTGTCAGTGGTACATATACAAAAATATCAACCATAAAAGCATAATTATTTCTGGTCAATAACATAGGGTTCCTGTTACCCTTTCCTAAAAATCCATGTAGCAAAATGATCACTACCCAACAATAATTTCATTTTATTTTTTTTTCTTACTTCAAAGTATGAAAGTGAAAATTTATTTGCAAGTTGATACATCACTCAACAAAATCCCTATGTTGAATTTTGATAAAACTGTTAATATACACCCCCTCCCCTCTCTCTCTCTCTCTCTCTTTAAAGACAAAGCTAAACATGGAATAGAATTTCACAGAAAAAAAATAAACAGAGGCTTGGGCTGTTACACTGGGAAGGTGATCAGAAATTCACAAAGGGTTAGCTACTGGCGTAAGACCTAAGGCACCTGGAATGTACATTATGTCTCGTTGCACATACAAATACATATATTATAATATTATTCTGTATATATATATATATATATCTTTCAAAAAGAAGACTTACATTCGTTAACAAATACATGTACGCGTGTGTGAGTTGTAAATTCTGTACACGTTCTACACATTTTAAATACAGTATCATCACTGTGGTACAATGTCTACATTTTATGTTAAGAGAAAGTGTATGTGTATTTATAGCTACATTGACTTCACATGCTCAAATCTGAATCATGTGAAAAGAACAATTCTGAAAACTACTGGATTGTTCTGCGTTATTTAAACAACCGCATTGAAGTCAACTTCACTTTTCTGATGACACAGCATTGTAATTACTGTCCACGTCAGTGGTAAGGACACAAATGAAATCAGTTTTCTATGTGAAATCACGCTCAGCACTGTCTTAATACCCCATATTCATAAAGACAAACAATGTAACACGGACATCAACTTGGCAAGTAAAAGTGCGGCTTTAATAAATTATGAAAAAGTGGTGTCTATAATGATATATACATGAGAATAATAAAGATTGTCAACATCACAGTTTGTTATGTGTGAAACTGCACCAACACAGATACTAGGTATGTTGCATTCATGATACTTCCACATGTTATGCAAGTGACTATTATACCTTACAGAAAAACTTCTTAAGGTGCTCTCAAGAATTATGCGTGAAATTGAGGCATGCATGATAAGATGCTACGCACTGACCCACTGGCATTTTTATCTCACCTGAGCCAAAGGCTCAAGTGAGCTATTGCGAACGCTCTTCGTCCGGCATCGTTCGTGCGTCGTCCGTCGTGCTTAAACTTTTTGCATTTTCATCTTCTTCTTGAGAACCCCAAGACCGATTTTCACCAAACTTGGCAGGTAGCATCCCTAGGGTGATAGGATCTCAATTTGTTCAAATGGGTACCATGGCCCACCTGGGGGGCCCCAGGGGGCCCCAAACCCCCTAAAATTAAGGAATCTATAAAAATCTTCTTTTCTAGAGCCAGAAGGGAAAGGGCTTAGTTAATACTATGAGTTAGTACATTAATGACTGTAGTTTCAAATTTGTTCATGGGGGAATCAGGGGTGCCCCCCTTGGGACCCAGGGGAGGGGGGTTGGGAGGGGTCCTAATGGGGCCTAAACTGTACATTTTCATCTTCACTTTGAGATCCCCATGTCTGATTTTCACCAAACTTGGTAGGTAGCATCCCTAGGGGGATAGGATCTCAACTTCATCAGATGGGCACCACGGCCCACCTGGGGGTCCCCCAGGGGGCCCAAACCCCCTAAAATTAAGGAATCTTTAAAAATCTTCTTTTCTAGAGCCAGAAGGGACAGGGCTTAGTTAATGCTATGAGTTAGTACATTAATGACTGTAGTTTCAAATTTGTTCATGGGGGAATCAGGGATGCCCCCCTTGGGACCCAGGGGAGGGGGGTTGGGAGGGGTCCTAAAGGGGCCTAAACTGTACATTTTCATCTTCACTTTGAGATCCCCATGTCTGATTTTCACCAAACTTGGTAGGTAGCATCCCTAGGGGGATAGGATCTCAACTTGTTCAAATGGGCACCATGGCCCACCTGGGGGTCCCCCAGGGGGCTCAAACCCCCTAAAATTAAGGAATCTTTAAAAATCTTCTCTAGAACCAGAAGTGATAGGGCTTAGATAATACTATGAGTTAGTACATTGATGACTATAGTTTCAAGTTTGTTCATTGGATTGGCGGAATCAGGGGTGCCCCCCCCCCCCCCATCCCCTTTGGGACCCAGGAGAGGGGATGGGGATTGGTCCTAATGGGACCTGAATTGTACATGTTCGTCTTCTTTTTGAAAACCTCATAATGAATTTAGACCAAACTTAGCAGGTAGCATCCCTAGGGGGATAGAATCTCAATTCCTTCAAATGGGCACCATGTCCCTCTTGGGGGCTCCCTAGGGGGCCCACCCCCCCCCCCCCCACACACACACACATTAAGGAATATTTAGAATCTTCTACTCTAGAACCAGAAATGATAAAACAAAGTTAATACCAGGAGTTTGTACATTGATGACTTTAGTTCCAAGTTTGTTCATTGCAGATCCAGGGCTGCCTGCCCCCCCCCCCCCCCCTCCCCTCCCCTCCACCCTGGAGTTGGGGGGGGGGGGGGGGGTCCATGTATGCAGACCTAAGTTTCCAATGTTCTCAGGTAAGAGTGTGCAAGAATGCATGGAAGGTGAAATTGCGATACTCAGGTGAGCGCGTGACCCCCGGGTCTCTTGTTATCATTATACACAGAATACACAAGTAGTAAATTCCAGCTGGAAGACCAGCTAGTGAAGCTGAATATGGGCCATCCAGTCATCTTCTCAGATGGAAGTGAAATAAACAAACGAACAAAAGCTTATTTGTACAACACTGCAAAACAGGCCCTACATGGTGCATTACCGCTCATATTTTGTGTTTCATTTTTCTTACATCCCCGGAAGTTACTCCGTAGATAAATACGTTATAAAGGGATGCGCTGCTTTCCTAATTGCACATAATCTTCAGAACATCAAAATATTTCAGTTGGTGTGCTGTTCGCCGTTTGACTATCTGATTATAGTAATGCAGTTCACACGTCGTTCCATCGAAGGGATGTTCCCTCTTGTCATTTCTGAGGTGTATAATCATGAGTTTACATCATCATGAGTTTGTGGATAAGTATTGCACAACTTTGAATAATGTATTTATGTTAACGAAGAAACTACAAGCTGTGCACGTGCTTTGTTCTGCGATGTAATCCATGTATTTGTTTGCCATGCAGAATCAAACTGCGTAAGTCCAATCTGACTATAAAATCAGAGAAAATACTTGATTTAAATTTAGGCTGAGTAATTTGTAGAGGTACATTGTACTTCAAAAGTAAACATACTTGTTTATAATTTTTTTTTTTCAGCGCCTTCCCATTACGTTATGCTGATCCCAGTGTGTTCCATATTGAAATAAACTTATTCTATACGGAATACTTAACCAAGTCGGCCGTTAATTGGAACTCAGTATTAACCCGCTTATGCAAGCTACGTGTAGGCACAATTGTCTAAATCACTTTTCTATCTACACTGTATTAAATTGTCCAGGAAAATGCTATCCGAATGCGATGAAAACAGAGAGGCAGACTGATCGACGACAGTGACATGTGCCATTAGTGAGTATTCTTAACATTTTGCACGTGAGTTGAAAATAAATTAATCTATACAATTGAGATGGCGATTACAAACTAGATGATTCAACTATATAAAGTATTGTCATCTGGCGTTGTCAGTCAAATGCGGAAGGTGAAAAAGGTGTGTTTTTCTCATTTTGTTTAGGAGAAGTCATTCTCTTCAATGGTGTTTTCTGCCTTGTCAACAAGCATTCTATTCTCGATCTCTACAAACCATGCTTATCTACCCTTCTAGTCGTGCTGACGAGAAATCAAAAACAGAAGTTTCCCTACACATTGTGTCCCTTTCATTTAATGAAATCTACTCTCCTCAAAGCCATCATACAACTCGGTAAGGTGCAATGTTTCATGAGGAAGGTGCCCTCCATGGTTCATATCGCATATTGTACTTGATTTTTTTACCATAGATTTCTTCGACATTATGCTATTTTAGTCATGAACGCACAGACGAACTTAACTCTCCTTTATTTGTCTCTTTTTCTGCTCCCTTTCGGATTCCACTCTAGTGGAAGTTATCTTCTTCTAATGCATCGTCCATCTCATCAAGATACATTCCGTTCTTAATCTCTAGCTCCAGTTTGCGCTTCTTAAGGCGGAGGATCTCCTTGTTCAGGCGGAAGTTCTCCATCTTCGCTAGATGCTCGCGCCGTTTGATCTGCATGATTTGCTGGATGGGAGGGAGGGAGGGGGAAACGGAAAACCATTACACAAACCAGAATTTTAATTCAAATTTGGCAATCTTTTAAGAACTTCAGAAATACCATTGTGGTGACCTCTTCGCGTCTCAAGCGATAGACGAGGAGCACCATTATATCAACCACTAACACTCAAATTTTGCTCCGCAGGAGTGGAGTGATGCTTCAGGTATATTCTCGTCATTATCTCTCACACATTTTACTGTTACTTTGGCAGTGACAGACGACATGTCAAAACCATAATGAATTATGACTACCTTTTTGTTGGGTAGGCTTCTGGCGGTGTTTTTTCCCAAATTCATCAGAAAGTGGTTGAGCCTTTGATGCCGAAAGTAGAAATGATATTTTTAGAATATAAGAGCATGCAAAAAAAAAAAAATGATTTCTAAACAACAAGCATTACGTCGTTGACAGATTGTACCATTGCCATGGACAGCGTTTTCACCAACCTGCGTTATTCATTTAAACGGTTAGAAATATGCAATTGTAAAGCAAGAGCCCCGGCCATATATCACACAAGACTTGGCAAAACCTTTGGTGTCATGTTATAAAATAGATTAATAAAATACCGTTCCTCCTACTCACTTTCCTCTTCATTAGTATAGATGCCATCTTCGTGTCGTGCTCTTTCTTGGCCATTTCAATCATCTGAGAATGGTATTCCACGCAGCCGTGCAGTCTGCAGTCACACGCTCCATTCCCATTTCCCTGCGTTCCTTCCGGGGCATCCAGAAGCACCACTGGCGGCTGGTCCGTAAACGTGTCAACCTCCGACATGGCAACATCGCCGATCTCTTCCGGAGATACCCGACCAGGGTCTTCGTGGGGATTCGGCTGGAAGCTGGTGGCGAAATCATTCTGCTCTGCTGTAGTTTTTCTACTTGTTAGTCGCCGGCGGCGCTGTCCGACGAGAATGTGGTTGTGTAGATTATTCTGCAGGACGGGTCCCACCGTTGACGCCTGCTGGTATGGCTCTGTTGCCCCTGACAACGACTCATCGTTCGGGTCCGTTTGCTGATCAACCTCCACCAGTTCTTGCCATTCGTTATCATTTTCCTATCAACCAAAAGTCAAACTAGGTGACTTAGAAACACAAGGGATGCAACTTTCCAAACTAACGATTCCGATAATGGACTATATACAGTACATGTATATATTGCACGATGTGTTGCACCTGACCATGTACCAGCCACGATTGTGATTCTTGCAATCATAATGTGAAAAATTGCCCACAGAATAATCAATATCAAAAGAGCCTTTTGTTTAGAGGAGGTGTAAATGGGCTTATCTCAAGCAGTTTATCA
The DNA here is from genome assembly GCF_040938485.1 of Diadema antillarum. Classification (NCBI taxonomy): domain Eukaryota; kingdom Metazoa; phylum Echinodermata; class Echinoidea; order Diadematoida; family Diadematidae; genus Diadema; species Diadema antillarum. The sequence goes on along the minus strand of NW_027271021.1, from coordinate 1,720,254 downwards.
GCACTATTTTGCTTACAGTATACCACCTTTCATTTTTGCGTCTTACCTGCTCAACAGCTGCTTCTTCTTTTATAGTGTGGCCATCCGCGACATCACCTACATTCTTTCAAAATAATGAAGAAAATAAGTTAACATCTCTTAACTCAGTGACATCATGACGGATTACATTGTCTCTCATATCTACACCCAATACTGTAGTACATGTATCGTCAGAGAATGTGTTCGCTCAGTCACATAACGATTTTAATTGTTTTTAGGAGTTATGATGAGTTCGGACAAACAGGGGAAATATAAACACCATGTAAACAACATGTTTGGGTGACGCGATTTACCATCAGGATATTATTTTTTGTTTCATAATGTTATGTCATGTTTTTGTGTTTATTTTCTTAGGGTTGGGGGGGGGGGAGTGGGGAGGGAAGTATTTTGGGATCAAAAGTACAAAATGATTTAGATCGGAGTACCCGACGTTTATTCCTCAAGCAACCTCAGTGTAATGGGAAGGTAGAACACATACGTGATGGTGGCCGGCGTACTTCTTTGCCAATTATTTCACATTTTCGTCGATATCCAACTTATATCGTGTCAGCAAAGCGTTATTTCACATATTTCTTATGCACAGGTGTCCATTGCAGAGAAAACAAAATCGGCAGTTTTTGCAGGCGTATGGAAACTAAGTGTTACATTAAAGTCCACTCCATGACGGAGTTAATCAGTAGAGTAAACTCATGCACATCAAAAACTTCAAATGAGATACAGTTTACTAGGAATCAAAACTTTAACATAAAAGAAAAAGATAAAGTATGCTGAAGGGTCACATGTTTAACAGTTATAGTAATATCGGTATAACATAGCAGCCGCAATCGTCGCAGCAGAAGGTATTTTTTCCTCCGTGAGTTCTCTATTCTCTTGCGTGTACAAACTTTTCTCAGATTTTTTTTTCCATATGAATTTCAGAAGACATAATACAAAATGTATCGTTCACAGTAGATTTCTCTGGTATTGCAACGATTGTGAAACAACGACTTTAGAAAAGGAATGCTGGCTATAAGAATACTGAAATTTGGGAATTAGTATATTCATAAAGTTTTCATGTACGATCCAGTGGGACCGTGGTATAAAAGCATGATACCGTTTGCTTTATTACGTGACATAAGTGGCGTGATTCGGAGTAAAACGGATTTTTTTTTTTTTTTTTTTGGGGGGGGGGAGGAGTCAAAATGAATCACATTTTAACTGTTCTTTTATTTGGCTTTCAGCTAGTTCCATATGAGTTTTTCTTAAGTCTGATCAGTGTAAGTCAAATGATTTTAATTTGCATCTTACCTCTTCCGCAACCACTTCGCTCTTTATCAAAAAGTCATCTGAAATACCGCTTGAGCCCTACAAGGAAAGAGACAGCATTAAGAGACTTTCTGGCATAAACACAAACACATACACACACATACACACACACGCGCGCATATATTTATCATATCTATATGTATACATATAGAGAGAGAGTGTGTGACTCAACGAAAATGAAAATACTATACGGTGGTATTACTGATATTACGTCAAATGTTTTTATCAGATTCCATGTATGTGATCAACTACAGGTTGTTTTATTTTTATTAAAGGCTTATTTTGTTTTGTTTTGTTCGCCTTCAGTGCAGGCGGCGCTGCGACTTGCAAGGAGATCAAAGCACAAAGTATTTACACTCAAAATTCTTAACAATTTCTTTTCTTTTTAATCTTAATTTACACTACACTCAGAGCACGTTAGATGACAATGGCTCGAAGAATTACTGTAAGCGACATACACATGTTGTTAACTTGGTAAAGTAATAGGAACTACGTTCACATAAAGTAGTATTATGAAAAGTTTGATTGTAAAAGGAGTTAACTCCCTAAACCATTCTTGTAAACTTGAAATATTTACGAGTAAACCTCATAATTATGACAAAGAAAACAAAATGAAAATATGGGACATTTTTCATGAGTGAAACAACGTTCCTTATTATGCAACAAGTGAGGAATCATTGGAAAGGGTTTCTTGTTTGTTTGTTGTTGTTTTTGTTTTGCTTTATCTGATAATGATCAGAAATGGCGCTTAACTCGTTCTGCTATGAAACTCTTCATAATAATCCCGTACATCTCTGCCAGAAGATTGATACCTGTACTAAAATTCTTTAAAAATTAAGTGGGCTCTTATATCAATCGCTACCGAGATAATGTTGCTTATAGCGTTTCTCTCCTAACTAAAAATAAGAGAGAGAGACACTCAAAAAAATTCCTACCTGGACAGCTATGACGTCATCATTGGTCACGCTGCTGATCGCCTCAGGCTTAACCGCGGAGTGCGCCTTCCTAGGCACAGTTTTCTTGCGTCGCTTCGTCGCTGCAGCTGCTGCAGCACCGGCACGCTCGGCATCGACGGTGGAACACATCTCTTGTGCCGCTCCATAATGTGTCTGAGGATTGGGAACTGTAGCGACGGAGATCTTGCTCTCATGTTGACCAGGTATCAATTGCTCGTCGGGAATGAGAATGGGAGCTGGACTGTTCAGCTCGACGCTTTTCTGAGTAAAGTTATGTGTGGACATGGCGGAGGAGGTTTGGGGTCTCATTGTATTATGCATCTGCGAGGTTGAATCACCTGAGTTGACCTGAGTTGATGGTGCCATGCTGTAAGTTCGCGCAATCTGCAGCTGACTCGTTCTAGCTTTCTCTAAGCGGACTACTGCCCTAGGAGCCAAATTCGTCGTCGGGAGCCCCCTCGATGAGCAAGCTGACGGTATGGCCCTGGAGGCTGACGGCGCGGCCCTGGCGGTTGACGACGCGGCCCTGGCGGCAGTCAGAGCCTTGGCGACAGTGAGATGTCCATAACCAGGCCTCGGCACCATTTGCCGCGGTTTCGGGCTATCGTCGGAAACGTCCATACCTATCATCATGTTCATCTTGCGCAGTAACGGGTCCTGGATCTGACTCCCGGGAACGCGATATTTCGCTGCGTTCAGGCGAAACTCTCGCTTGGATCTCGCCTTCAAATTCTTCCAGAGCAGCCGGAGCTGCTTCTCGGACCGTTCGCTGACTCCCTGCTGCCGGTTGTACTCCGTGTGGATGACTCGCCAGATTCGCGTCCTCCGAAAGAACGACAGCGTGTCGTTCTCCTCTATCAATTCTTTTCCGTGCTCGCTGATCAGGTCGAGGAGTAAGAGCTTCTCATAGAAACTGAAGTTATGCCCCTTGGGCTCCAGCGGTAGACTTCTTAAGCGTTTCATTTTCTCACCGCCTTACAAACTCCCCTGTAAACAACACAGAAAATGATATGAGTTCAATAATACATGTCAAAGCTTTAAAGTATATCACAATAGAAACATGCAAACACGTACAGGATCCACGCGATAAATGACTGGCTAAAAAGTTTGGCTAAAAAGGGGCTCTGTCGTATGATTATACAGTGCGTATAAAAAGAAAAGGCAATCCAACTTTGGAGGGTTGCCAATTCCTACTGTCAGCTATGGAGAGCACAATGTTGGTTGCAAGGAAAGGGGAACTCTTTCTTTTTCCATTGGTACCAAATATTATAAATATATCTCGCATGACTGAGCATATATTTATGAACTTTAAAGACAACAATGTCAAACTGCACTATTTCCAAGTTTGAGTGTCGCATGAAGTAATAATGTCTCATTAATGGATGAGATCTGTCAGTGAAAGCGTGAAGCTACCGTGAAAGTGGCTAAATATGAAACAGGCCAGCCTTTACGAATGCAGGTTTGATTTTTTTTAAGGAATTTGTATTGAGGGCTTCTTCTAACATTATGATCTATAACCTCTAACATGGCCACCTGTCCGATAATTTGGTCACTCCCACAAAGGCCAACCCACACAGTCCATTTTCCCTGTTCATATTTAACACATATATAGCTCGCACCGACAAACTATATTATGGTTTGAACACGAAGCTAGAGAAATAGGATAATGGGACAGCCTTTGTGGGAGTGACCAAGTTGTCGACAAGTGGCCATATTGAAGGTTAGAATGTGCCATAAACGGTTAGAAGAATTAACCCTAAATACAAACTTGCATCCGTGCAGTTTGGCTTGTTAATTTGATAACTTTCATTGACAGATCTCATCCATTCAGTGAGACATTCATTGTTCCTTCATGTGACACTCAAACTCGAAAAAAGTCCATTTGTCATTGCTGTCTTTAAAGTTCATGTGCTCAGTCATGCGTGACATTTGTCAACATAAATAGGTATCAATGGAAAGAGGAAGAGTTCCCTCACAACCAACATTGCGCTCTCCATAGCTGACAATTGTGAAATAGTAGCCCTCCAACATTGGATTTCCATCTTTTTTTTTTGATACGCACTGTACCCATCAAAAATAGCACTCGAGTAGTCATTATGCATCGGACAATCTGTTCAAAAGTTATGAATGTTTAAAGTTTTGGGGCAGCGATCGCTTGATTTGAAGATACTTTTTAATGAAAAAGACACATTCCCTCGACTCAATTTCTATTGGTTTCACTTTGCCTTCTAAAAGAAGTCAAAAGCTCTTTAATTATGTTGGAAAAGTGAAAATAATAAGCTACCATTTTCCATACGTGACGTCATGAACTATAGTGACCTCTCATTCACGGAAGGCGGCACCACAACTTTAAAAGTTCATAACTTTTGAACAGATTGTCCAATTTTCCTCAAACTTCACTGATGACTTCCTCCAGTGATATTGTCACACGCAGTCATCCACACGTGTAGGTCCTATTTTGGTTTCATTCCCCTTTAGGAAAAAAAATCAGGACGTGAACACTGTGATGTCAACAGCAGCTTGAGCACCTTTCGGACTAGTACAGTTCGAGTCGCCTCTGTGGGCTCTACCTCGCTTCTTTTTTACGTTGATTGACTAGTAATAGATGAAAGAGGAGCTACTCTTTAATGACTTGAACATATAGTTTCTATAGTATTATCAAAATGATAATGATAGGGTAGATGACAAGGTGGTAATGCTGCATCTGTAAAATTTGTAAAATCCGCACAAAAAAGAAAAAAAAAATATTGGATCAGCCTTCCACCGAACGTCTTATCAATGCATTTGTGTCTTCTCATCTTGATCAGTCAATATCCTTCTCACTGGCCTCCGTGCTTCAAATACTGCACCACTACAAAAAGCTGCTGGCCTATTGTCTCGTGACCCTTGAAGGGCTAAGACTGGTTGAGATGAGAATTCTTCTTCTTTTTTTTCGCAGGACTCGTAGAAACTACTTTGTGAAATGATAAAGAGCATACAATTCTATGAGGAATTGAACATTTTGTTGGGTGAAAATCGGTTTTGAAATGACTGACAATCATATCAAGAAAGAAGTTTTTAAAAAAATCATAAAAAGGTGGGTCCCATCTTTTATTACTATCGCTTCGTTTTGCATATCTCAGCCACTTCAAAACCAATTTTTAACGAATAAACTTTGAATTCTCCTTATAATAATACGCTCTTTCATATTTCATAAGATGTTTCTCATTATCTCGAATAATGATCTTATAAAAAGAAAAAAAAAAAGAAGTTAGAAAGCTGAGGCCTTATCCCATCCGAAACTATATCATCCCTTCAATACAAAAAGATCTGAGCACATTACTCCAATTCTCCGATCCTTTCATTTGGCTCCCCATACATACATCGACTTACTTATCACCTCATTGTTCTTCTTATGGATTTTGATTATCAGAATATGTAATAACGTTGACCCTTTAGGCCTACCACATGTACATGCTTATAGGTCAGCTTGTATCCCAAAGACTTGATTTCTCTCCGCTCCACTTCAGCCTGATCTCTCCATTCTTCCTTCACTCTGCACCCTATACATGTAGGCCTATATTTGGTCCTCGATCGCGCCTGTACCCATTTATACAGTTATTATATGACATTTCCTTTCATTGCTTCAGAACTTTGGAACAAACTTTCCTTTCACATTCAAAACACTGATGCAGTGCAAACAAATTTAAATATCATTTAGTAGTACGGTCCTCAAAACATATATAAATTATGGTATCATTATCCGCGTTTTGGAATAAGAGCATGAAGACGATGAAGACAAACAAGTTGACATAATGCATTAGATTCCAACTTCAGCTAAAAAAAAAAAATAAATAAATAAATAAATGAAGTTGGAATCTAATGCATTATGTCAACTTATTTGTCTTCATCGTCTTTAAATATAAGTTATATATATATATAAATTATATGTGTGTGAGTGTGTGTTCTCTTTGTTCGTAATCACAGCATACATACAGTATTCTGTATTTCAATTATCTGTTCTTTGTCAATCCGCAGATATATCGCTAGCTGCGCCATAATGTTGTTTATTATCATCATTATTAGAAACTCGAATAAGATACTGGCGTGAGATAACGATAAGAACTACGAAATATCGTTGGCTGAATTCGTAACAATTAATTCTCTTACCGACAAAGTGAAGACGCATGCATGCATTAGCAGTGCAAAATAATTCCTGTCTGAAAATGAGACTACTAGGCAGAGGTCGGATTGGCATTTTGTTGTTGTTGTGGGGGTTTTTCCGCGTTGTGTGCCTCGTGTTCGGTGATATGTTCAGAGCAGAGCCAACGACGGTTTTGCCGCCGATACACCACATGCACACAGAGCTCTCCATGTGTTTCGCATGCAAACGCACAAAAAGCTGACTTGCGAGAGCGAACGTCGGTTGCTCCACCATGATCCCAGTCCGCTGCTTGTACTACCGACTGTGTGTACGTGCATGAAGCTGTGTGATCCACTGCATTCACACACCCGCATGGGAAGGATCGCAGCATCGTCTGCGCTGTCCGCCTGATCGCCTCTCTCATCATACTGGCCATATATGTTAAAAACAGACAGTTGCGGCAAATCAGATTCGTTACACGACTCACCTGAGATGACGAAGTCTTTCAATGATGTAAAATCAGCGTTTCCACGACGATTTTTGCAATATTTCTTCTGTAAATGTGCTATAAGTGGCAGTACACTTTCAGATTCGGCTAGCAGCTCACGATTGTTTTGGCCGATGTGTATACTTCCTGGACTGGGTTCAGTTTGTCGTACTTGCCGCATCCTAACATGAATGCGGATCAAGCTTGTGTAGACCTAATCCGAGCATAGTCTGCAAAAAGCAGACTCATTTTGCTGTGTTGAATTTGCTGATCTACTGGAGACGACCGCTAAGCATTGGCATTTATCCCCTCCTTATCCAATGATTATCTGCTCATAAGATTCTCACAATGGCAATGTAGGATAATGATCATTAAAAAATAATAAAAGGTACATGAAGTAATGTATACTGCTGGATCTGGCGTTGTTCCAATTACACTATTATGCCTATAGGCACATATCCCTTCGAACATTCTAGGTGGAAATGTAATTGGGGAATCCCTTAAAAGGCGTGGATTGTATAGTTGTGGTTGTGTCCCATAACCATGGGCGTAATCCCGGGAAGGAGAGGGGGGATGGGGATAGATGCATCCCCTCCCCTCAGAAGTGGAGGGGTGGCCTGTACAATGTATATGAACAATCATTCACCACCACCCCCCCCCCCCCCCATACTGAAAAAAAAAATGGAAGAAGCAGAAATGTGATTGTACCAGTATATCTAGAATTTATTTGAGAAGACGCTATTATTATAGACCTACTGTTTGTCACTGTGAACAGGCTATTTGCTGTCCCTAATACTCTTACGCTAAAATACCTGCTCACCCTGTACGTTAGGATAAGATTATACGTTGCCTACATGCCCGGTGACATTACGTTTAAAGGGGAAATCCAATCCAAATAGGTTAGTCTGACAAGAAAGAGTAAAATATTACAAGTTCAACAGTATGAATTTGATCGAAATCGGATGAAAAATAAGGAAGTTATGACATTTTAAAATTTCGCTATTTGGGGGGAAACAGTTCTTGAACAGTCAATATGAATTAAAATATGCAAAAGGCAAAGTGAGAACATCGTTCGGATCCCTCACAACTTACCATATAGTTTGTACATAAAATTTTGACATTTCCAGTTTTTCATTCAAACGCAATTATGCCCGAGGCTCACATCCTCGTATATCTAACTGATCACTATTCTGAAGTTATCCAACCAGGAATAACATCATGTTTCAGACTTCAATGACAGAAACATTGAATTTTCATCTTTTTTTTTTGTTCACGATCAATGGAAAATTGTGAGGGTATAATATTATGACCACAGAACTCTACACAGAACTCTCTGTGTGTAGAGTTATGTGGGTATGACATGGTTAGCTCACTCATTTGCATATTCATATCCACTGTACAAGAACTGTTTTGCAGAAATTAGGAAAACTTCAAAGTGTCATAAATTCCTTATTTTTCATCCGATTTCAGTCAAATTTTACTCTTTTTTATCAAACTAACTTATATTTGGACTGGATTTCTTCGATAAGGAGAAGTGTCCCCAAATAGAATGCACGTGTATTGTGTAAATGAAGCAATGTTAGAACTCAATGGTGAAGTTTACCGAAAATCGGACTAGAAGTATCTGTCCTTTCTAAAGTTTTGAAAGTTTGGTTTGGCCCTCACTGCATGAGAAGACTGTAACAGTTCTCAGCAGTTCATGACGGCACTGTAGAGCAATATCAACAAAATGTGTACAGAATAAATATATATATATATATACTCCTAGATGGGTCATTTGGAAGACATTTCCATTTGTTTTATATGCAAATTTTTCATATACATGTTCAATGGCAGTTTACGCAATGGAGACACGAAAATTGTCTCCTTAATGACCAGTTGTCTCCCTAATGAAGACACTTCCCCCCAATATGTCTCCCCTAAGGTGCCAACTAGGGATATATATATATATATATATATATATATATATATATATATATATCATTCTTGTGAAATAAAAAAAACAATTAACTTTCCTTTGACTTGTTGCTGACATACAGGTACGTGTAATATACAAATGATGAATATACATGTTTTCCGCAAGAGGTAAGCCCCAAGACAATTGTTCTTTTATTATGCTACTAGTTGTATACACAACGGAACGGAATTCTCTGTTGTATTTCCCTTTATATCGTTGTTTTTCCGTGACGTCGTAAACTGTTGTACTTTTCTTATCATCGAGCTTAAGGCACATAGTACATTGCTGCATTCACTCAATCACTGTGTCTGTATTCGGGGGAAAGCCCCCTTTGAAAAATGTGTTGCCAAGTTTAAAGGACAAGTCCACCTTCATATACATAAGGATTTAGAGAATGCAGCAATATTAGTAGAACACATCAGTGAAAGTTTGAGGAAAATTGGACAATCCGTTCAAAAGTTACGAATATTGTAAGTATCTGCGCAGTCACTGCTGGAAGAGAAGACTACTACAGTGTATGATGTCACATGCGTACAACTATATAAGAAAAATAAAAAGTGAATTTCACAAAACTTTACTTTTTGAATAAAGTGCACATTTCTTCGACTTGCTAACTGACGTATGTTAAGGGTAATATTATTCCCCCTGCCTTCTGAAAGAGAGAAGTCGAGTGTTCTTTTGTTTTGCGAGAAAAATGGAAATATGTTGAATTTTCTTTAATCTTTCTTTATATCGTTGTACTCATGTGACATCACAAGCTATAGTAGTCTTTTCATCCAGCCGTGATTGAGCAGAAACTTCAAAAATTCATAACTTTTTAACGGATTATCCGATTTTGCTCAAACTCTCACTGATGTGTTCTATTAATATTGCGGCATTCACTCAACCCACATGTCTATGAAGGTGAACTTGTCCTTTAATAGCAGAGTAACTACACGTAACACACAGATGACAACCTTAATTGTTGACGAAAGAAATGTTGATACTTTTTTATTACATTCATATCGAACTTTTGATGGTGGAATGACAATGGTGTATTTTTATGTAAGCCATTTAGAGAAACAAGTACGTAAAGAAAAAAAGAATATATATTTTGCGCTAATCAAAAAACAAACAAACAAATATACACCGTATGGTTGTGCTGGTTTATCATTAAACACTCACACAAAACATGAACAATGAACACAAGGTACCTGCACAGCAAAATCTGTTGTAACGAAAACATTTTATTCTCTTTTCTGGCCGACTGAAATCAGTACTTTGTTCCTGTGGTAGATTATTGTATACAAGAAATGTCGGCGACTGCCATGCTAATCCCGTATTATTCATCACCTATTCTCCCAGTAGGTCTATATTGCCAATGATAGACGGCAATTTCACATGACTGACGAACAATCATCTGGTAATTATACACCAGTTTCTTGACAATACTTGAGTCATACGTTTAAAATATGAAATTAATGTGAATGTTTGCATTTCTCTTTACTTTTAACTCTATGTGGCCAAAAAATATGTTTCCTGCATAATCACTGTGTTGAAATGTACAATGGTAGGCCCTATACAAATTGCATTTACTAAACACTACTGGGAGTATACATGTATTCAATTTGCAGGGTATGGTGAAAACAGTATGATTTCAGAAACAATTAGTAGTTGCAAACAAATAGTTTTATTTCATCATTTTAACCTGACATTTGACCCTTGACTTCTAACCTCAAACGTTGTAAGAGAAACCATGTCAGGCAATACCTCCATGTATAACCGCTGAGATTTGATGAAGATACAGCCGTTTCCGAGATAAAGAAGGGGAAAGGGGAACTTTAGTATTTTGACTTGACCATTGACCTTGACCTTACGTCCCAATACTTTCTGTATAGAAAACCTCAATCTGTAATACATGCATACTGCATACACTAAGTGACATGAAAATGATCTTAAAGAGATATAATGATATAGGGGGAAATTGTGAAAATTTTTAGCATTCGACCTTGACCTTTGTCCAATCATAATACATAAGTGATTATCATGTCAAGACAATCGTCATGTTGAAAGTTTGATGGCATAACGCCAAATGTGTTTTAGTGTATATAGGGCCTATACCTTACTTTGAACGTGATTTCATTTGGCTAGATAATTGATTCATAGAGCAAATATTTTTGAATTGTACCAGTTTTACTTAATCTTTCTTCCTTGCTCCTTGATCCCATGGTCCAGGGCCCGTTTCATAAAACTTGTCATCAGTGACAACTGCCACATTTCTATGACAAATTAACTCTCAGCCAATCAGTAGCTTGTCACATCTATGACAACTTGTCACTGATGACAAGTTTTATGAAACTGGCCCCTGATCTTTGTTCAAATAATGGACGTAGGACGGACAGTCCGTAAATCATGCGTCCGATGACACTTCCTGGCGGAAGCATAAGATATCGCATACAAATACTAACATCGAAATCTGTCAAAATACTGCGCTGTGCAGTGTGCACACAAAAAGGCAAAACCACGAAAGACGATTTGCATTAGCCTGCATCATAAAAAAACAACTAAAACAAAAACAAAAACACAACACGATCATCCGTGCGTATACCCACCGATTTTACTTCATGAAGATGAACTGCATTATTCGTTTTGTTTTGCTTTGTTTTGGATTGGTTTGCTTTTTACACTTTACTTTCAACACGAAGTACTGTATTAAGATTTGTCACGTCAGCCCCGAGCCTATTATGGAATCATAAACGTTTATCTAGCGAAGTTATCTACCATCCTTTCCCTGGCTGACCTTCCTTAAAACGCAATATCTCGTAGCGATGTCTGGCGTCAGACTGCCTAAAAACCCATGTATAGAAGCAGTGCCGACACTTGAACGGACAGTTATAGGAATGGATCATCTTGTGATGGTACACCGGCACCCTGCTGCCGCCATGAAAAAAAAAAGTGAAACTACAGTCCGTAATGTACTAACTCATAGTATTACAGTAACTGAAATACTTCCGGTTCTAGCGAAGACGATTATATTTGTGTGTGTGTGTGGGGAGGGGGGGGGGGGGAGTTGTCCCCCTCCCCCCGCGTGAGGCATACTGTTCATTTGAACAAACTGAGATCCTATTCCCCATTAGGATGAGATCCTATTCCCCTTAGGATGCTACCTGCCAAGTTTGGTGAAAATTGGTTATTGGGTTTTCACAAAGAAAATTAAAGTTCAAAAAGTTTACACACGACGCATGACGGAAAACGCACGACAGACGCCGGACGAAGAGAGAAAGCAATAAGAAGCGACAACCTACTGAATCTGGATGAAAAGTAGTCAAAGAACTAGTCAAAGAGAGAATAGGAGTAATAGTAGGCCTAATAGTAAGAATAAGTTTGAATGAACTGATGACGTCATTCTGTTATTTCATTTATTCCATTTCATACAGAAATTTGATGAAGTGAAGCTATTTTGCCATCCTCAATGTCCTATCAAACTTTAAATCGAAACTCGACCATCAGCTTTCAGAATATTATGTAACATACCCTGTAATGGGTTAGTGTATGATGCACATGACAGAGTGAATCGATGAGAATTGGATGCGCAAATTAAACTTTGGAACTGTTTTAAACCCACGAGCACAGTTTTTGACTGTTTTGGACTGTTCTAAAGTTAAACGAGAGCATCCAATTCTCACTGATCAACGAAATAGGCATGTGTATCATTGTTTGTACGTGTTATAAAATGGGTCCGTAAATTCATAATATGCAACCATGTTTCCCCATCATGCGTCCGGTACACCTACAATGTACTACACTATATATATACAAGACTTGTGTCGTGAGTTCGAACTTGATGCATTGCTCAGTGTGGATCAGTAAAAACCAGTGCAAAACAATTGACCAATCAGATTGCAGAGATTCTAAAGCCTTGTTTTTATAACAAAAGACTATTACACATAATAAATTAGGGATGAAAATAAGATTCATTCATTCATTCATTCATTTATTTTTCATTCATTTATTTTTCAAGATGGATGACTTCTCATCAATTTTGTCTGCCCTATGTATAAATGAAATTAGTATATCGATCACAACTGCTGATCTCCATTTTCAACAAACATCCGATACAACAAAAAACAGGAATCGAACCTGCCATCCACTGCACTATAATAGATTTCATGAGGATTTGAAAGAAGACAACAAAACGTTAAAAAAAAAGAAGTTTGCACACGACGACGGACGCCGGCGGACGATGAAAGATTAGAGCAGGTCACGTGACCCTGTGGCTCAGATGAGTTGAAAATGTAGTTTGCATGGTAGTCACTTTCAGTCCCAAGCTAATAAAATCATAACGAAATCATGGTATTTAGCGAAGTTGTCTGCCATCCTTTCCGTGACTGACCTTCCACGTATGTTGCTTAACGTCACGAAACTCGCCATCCTTGAAATGTAGCATCTCATGCCGATGTCTGTTATCGGAATGCTTAAAAGCCATGTCGCAGTGTCGACACTTGTACGGGCGAGTATCGGAATGAATCTTTACGTGACGCCAAACCATCTCTTTCCTGCCGAACTCTTTGCCGCACACCTTGCAAGGGAATGTCGTGGGCTTCTCGGCGTGGCAGGAACGTTGATGCTGTTGCAACGGGACAGGATGAGAGAAACCGCGTCCGCACTTCTCGCATGTTGCGCTGAATGGGCGGGGAGGATGACACGTCTTCACGTGAGACATGATTTTTGCTGCAGACACGAAGGTTTCCGGGCACTTGTCACAAGCGTATGCTTCGATGTCGGCCTTGTAGTATTTGTGTTTTCTCATGTGTAAACCAAGCGTTACAGTGGAACTAAGAGCTTTACCACAAACAGGACAGGCCAGTTTCTTTCTGACAACTTGGTGTGTATTTTCATGCAGTTCGCGTTGCTTTATTGCCCGGAACACTTTGTCGCACACGCCACATCGAAACGGCAATTCTTCTGTGTGGGTTGCTTTATGGGATGACAACAAAGCTCTGCTTGGAAAGAACTTGTGACACATTGAACACGTGTACAGGCGGCTGCCTGGACCAGGGATTTCTCTCCACTGCCCTTGTGCATGGAACTGTAAGTGAATGTCGTAACTGAATTTGCAGTTGAATTTCCGCCCGCATTTGTCGCAAAAGAAGTAATTTCCTCTGGCATGTAACCTGGCATGTTTGATGGTAGGATGCAGGTCGGAAAACGTCTTGAGGCATAACTTGCACCTGTAGTATGTGTATCTGTCGATAACTACTCTTTCAACCTTGTCTCGCACTTTATCTATGCAGACATCAGTGAACTTTCCTTGTGATTGGTAATTTTTCAAGCCTCGATAAAAATCAATTGACCCATGATCATCATTAAGACGAGGAGTTGTTCTAACGATAGTATCGATATCACCGTGACCTCCTACAGTGCTTTCCATCTCTTCACGTGCCTCAGTCGGTACGCATGGTTCTCCACCACTATTGGGGGTTTTGTTTGCCCTCCCCAAGTGTGCGCGCGAAGTTTTTCTCGCATCATTTGTCGCTTGGTGTTGGCCAGCTGGTTTTGACATGATCGCGGTAATATCTAGTAGACCTGCGGGATGTTGTTCCATGTGGGAATCGTTCAACACGTCTCCTTGTTCGTATTTCACCTCAAAGACATCGAACTCTTCCTTTATATCTCCAAAATCTTGGACCCCAGGGTACTCAACTTTGCCATTTCCAACTGTCCGGGATGACGATGTATTGGTATCACGTGCTATGCTGGTTCGAGTATCGATTACACCTTGCAGTGCCGTCTGCGTGCTAACTCCGTTGTCCGCTTCCGTTCCCGCTTTTCCAAGTGATGATGGATATTCTTCTGCTCGGGCATACTGCTCGGTCGGTTCTGTACTCCCATCCTGAGAACATGGCGTTGGCTGATAACCGCGGGAGCTTGGAAAGTCTTCCGAGCACTGTCCGATATAACACGGAATGCGGTTCCACGCTTCTTCAAACAAAGCGTCGAGCTCTTCCACACACACAGTAGCCATAGTAAATATTCGGTGGCTCCTTTCCGGTACTAGTAAGTCCTTCAAGAGAGGACTTCTGACAGAATAAACTGCAAGTCAAGAGAATCCAAGTGTCCAAAGGATTCCTGTTCCAATTTCTTACAATGTCATGTATACTTCTTCACTGCTGGAGGTCAAAGCTACTCAGTGATTGAGGATTTCCGAGCTGCTGCCTTGTATCCATGTACCACCTGATATGCAAAAAAGAAATGGAAATGGTAAACTAAATGTGGTACATTACATGGCCGGCGGAACCGGGGGGGGGGGGGGGGGCAGGGGGGGAGGGCCCCCCACTTTTTGTGCACCATACAAAGAAATACATAAGGAGTCATCATTTTGGGCCCCACTTATATTTAACCCGGAAGGACGTAAGTGACACTAAATAGAAATAGATAGAGATCTTGAAGTGTGAGCACGGTAAAAAGGTTATTTTTTTTCCGCTGAAGCCTTATTTTTTATAACATTGTTTTTTGGGGTTTTGTTTTTTTTTTTGCTTGTCTGCTGAAGAAACCCGAAAATGGAAGGAGAATTGCTTGTTAGCTCATGAAACCCGGAAGTGCTCCCTCCCCCCCCCCCCCACCCACTTTTGAAAACACTCTGCCGGCCCTGCATAATTATTACACCGTACATTGTACGCTTACAGTACGGTATATGGTATTTAGCGCCAAGAGGGTTCCTAAAACGAACTCTGTAAATCAGAAATCTATAAATTCAGTAAAGCAATTAATATCCAGCTTATCTGTATACATACTGCTTTTTATTCTATTTTTTTCCCTCTTTTTCAAAAGCCAGCTAAGGGCGATGGCAGACGTCGTGATTGCATGCATAGTACAGTGTAGTAAAAATCCACTTGTCGGATCCCCCTCCCCCGAAAGACTATAACTCAAAGGGGGGGGGGTACAAAAAATCAATTATATGAAAAGCTTTGTTAAAATTCTCCTATGTATAAAATAAAACAGAAAAAGAAGCAAAGGTCAATTATGCTGGGATATCACCGTTATGGGCAATCCATGGTTGACCGCTATTAGTAGCTCATAGATTTATTCTATTTCCTATAACACACTGTCCAAAGCTTTCAGGAACAACGCGATTGGCATAACTATATGACTGACCTCATCATCTGATAGATCTGATAGTATATCGCCACAATTCTTCCACGATTCATCAACTAAAATTCCACTTTCAGTGATAATAACGGCCATGCAATCGTGACATGTGTATTAAAGGGGAATTAACCTCCAATATAGGGCCTACATGTGGATTGAGTGGATGCAACAATATTAGTAGAACACATCAGTGAAAGTTTGAGGAAAATCGGACAAACGGTTGAAAAGTTATGAATATTTGAAATTTGGAGACGAGACCACTGATTCAGAATACTACTGCAGATCATGACATCAATTATGGACTATCATATAAAGAAAGTGTAAAGAAGATTCCACAAAATATAACTTCATACAAAAAGTACACATTCCATGAAATTGTTACTGACATTTATTATTATGTCAAGGGTAGTATTATTCCCCCTGCTTTGTGAAATAGGTAAGTCTAGTGCTCTTTTATTATGCTAGAAAAGTGAAAAAAATGTTCAACTTTCTTCAGATTTTCTTTTATCATAATGGTAGTCCATAATTATGTGATGTCATGATCCGTAGTAGTCTTCTGATCCAGGGGTCTCATCACCAAAGCTTCGAAAAATCATAACTTTCAACGGATTGCCCGATTTTCATCAAACTTTCACTGATGTCTTCTACTAATATTGCTCCATTAACTCAATCAACATGTATTGTTGGGATTAATTTCCCTGGATTAATTTCCCTTCAAAGCGTACCGCACGACAGTTTCAACACAGGATATTGCCGATGCGAAACAATACATCGCGACTTCAATGAATACAAGGGAATTTCCGCCGAGATGGGGGATTTACGGAAAGCGGGAGCGTGGGAGGCTTTGTCTGCAATTAACCACTGAACGAGCGAATACACAAAACAGGAACATATCTCTCATCAATTTCCTACAAAGAACAGAAGCATTAGAAGAATATTCTTATACTACGAAAGGGGGTATATTATGCAAATATATACGCGCACCATGCAATATGACATTTATATAGTAAAAGTAATTTAAATGGAATAAGTTTTAAAAAGATAGTGATTGATCTACAAAGTGTACCATAACCACCAGCATCTCTTATCTAAAAACAAAACAACAAAAACAAAAACAAAATCCTGATCATTCTGGGAAGGGGGGGGGGGAGGGTTCAAAAATTGGAATAATGCACCTTTCTGAAGGACTGAAGCGACAAAGACCGGGAGAGAGAGTTAATGTACGTTTATTGTGAACGTCTAAGTTGAAGAGCGTCAAATACCATTTGACGTGACTAAGAAATTACGCGAAAAAAAAAGGTAGGCCTAAATGGTTTTAATAAAATATTAAATGTACTATAAACCTTGATAATCACGTGCAAATTCAGGGTCTGATCCATCAGGAATTCCGTGAAGGAAGGGGGGGGGGGGGGAGTGGCTTTTACAAAATTAAATGGGGGCCCACGTCTCTCCCCCCCCCCCCCCCCCCCCGGTGTATTAACGAAAAATAAAGGGGGCGCCCGGTGCACCCCCTCTGGATCTGCCACTGCATTGTAAGGTACAGGGCTACCAATTCCTACATGGTATATTGCATTTAAGTGTTTCAAATGCCACAAACATGATCATAATTGCATGTTACGATTATCCATGTCACCACATATAAATGAAATGATCAGGTCCATTAACTTATGAATGCCATCTTCTATTGTTGGATAGATAAGATTTAGAGAAAAGATAGAAAAAAAAGGAGTTTGTAAATTCGACCGCCATCACGAGTTCGGCCGTGAAAATTATATAGTTTGTAACCCTGTTCGCGGCAACTTTTATCCTCCTTATTACATACAGCCTACGCGGCAGCAAGCTTTCACGGTACGTACAGCTGACAGTATTGTGATCAAGCACTGAGAGACTCGAGTTATATCCTTACCTTTTCTGACTGAGAAAAGCACAAAACCAATGCACGCACTTAAAAAATTGTAATGGTCACCAAAACTTAACGTTGTGGCATCTATTTCCGGTTGTGCCTGGTAATAGGCTCTACTACGTATACGCTAAAAATAAAATGTCGGGCCTTGCTATCAACTCATTCGAATTGTGTAATGAACAATAACAATCTGTACTTACTGACGTCATTGTTCTGTTTATCCAGTCAGACCATGGATGTACCAGGCGAGCGGGAATCTTGAACTAGACACTATGTGTGAAAATTACGAAGTTCTGTATTCTGCAACCAACATGGACGCTGATGGAAGAAGGGCATTGCACAGCGTTCTGCGATATAACAGCATAAGGGCGGACTCACACTGTGCGATTTTTACTGCGATTTACACTTTGCGATGTCGCACGACGAGAAATCGCACAGTGTGAGGATGTCTGCGATACGACAACCGGCGATTTGGGGATATCGCAGGGATCGCAGCCCCATCGCAGAACTTTGAACATGTTCAAAATTCTGCGACAATCGCTTGCGACGATGATCGAAAACTTTCAGTGAAGCAAGGTGGTAGAAGAAGTACTAATCAAGATTTGGCTGGATATGCTTCCTTTATTTCACAATTGCTTACTGATCTATCTCCACATGATGACGCAGATGAGATGGGGAGGGAGTTTTACAACGACTTAGAGTGCAATCGTGAGTAATTCTACCATGAATATGGGCTTCTCGCGTCCATTGCAGCCGTTTTGTCCATACGTAGTCCCATGTATAGAGTTTGAACGAGGGCAGATTAAACAGTCTGTGGGTTGGTTAAAATTTTGTTTGCGTACCGCCGGACCGGTACTGTATGCATAGCCTTAAATTGGACTAACTTGTTAAGTGTTAGATCTAATGTTTAAATTATACTAGCGTTAAGCCTAGGCCCTACTGAGTATACTATAAACTAGACCCATATCTAGCTATATAGGCCTAAATACGTGTGTGGGCCTAGAAGTGGTTCTAGGCCTAGTCTGCCCTAGATCTATGTACATACGTGTTCCAGTCGAATTTTATAAATTAAATCGACATACACGTTGTATACTTCAGTAAACTACTAGGGCTAGGCCCCTGGTCTGGACAGGCCCTAGATCTAAGTCTAGACCATAATGGCTTAGTATTGCACTGCTACTGGATCGACTGACGTGGACGTGAACACTAACAGTAACAGTAAACACATAACGTTAGGGCCTAACCTAATGTTAGACGTGGTTTCTGTCTAACGACATAACGTTGAAAAAGAGTAACCAACAGTTAGAGATCTAGTCAAGTCTAGAGGCATCAAATGTGAAACATTCTTCCTGCCCTGCACATGCACACGACCATACTAACACACAGTTACAAAACGTTGGTGGAGTACAGTCAGTGGCGTATCTAGGGAAAACGGCGCCCGGGGCAAGCGCGAAAATTGCGCCCCTAATTTCTGAAAAAGTGTTCAACCCCAACCCCATCCCGGTATAGGGACTTTAAACAAAGTCCACATGATGTGCTTTTTCAAGCACTTTAAAGGGGTCTTTTGAGGGTGATTTAAATGTAATGAATTTTGATAAATTTTGGCGAGCGAGCGTAGCGAGCGAGCCAAAAATTTTGGTATTTCAGCTTACAAAACATGGAATTCTTGTCATTTTTTTGCTAATCAAATCTTACAATTCCAATCAAGATATAGTGACGGCCTTATAGATAACGATTTATACCAACAAACTGCATGAGGAATTTCAAAAGTACTCTAAATTATTACGCGCGAGTAAGCCGAAATTTGAAATTTGTATATTTCCACGTCATCATCACGTTTTGTTCTTATCTCTTTTTTTCTTTTTCATTTTTGATAAAATTTGACGGGGGAGCGAAGCGAGCGAGCCGAAAATTTTTCTATTTCAGCTTACAAAACATGGAATTCTTGTCATTTTTTGCTTATTAAATCCTACAATTCTAATCAAGATATAGTGACGACCTTATAGATAACGATTTATACCAACAAACTGAGGACTTATAATACTAGTACTCTAAATTAGTACGAGCGAGTGAGCCGAAATTTGCATATTTCCGCGTCATCATTACGTTTTGTTCTTATCTTTTTTGATTTGTTTTTTTTTGCCCCCCCCCCCCATATGTTCGAAACCGTTGGCGTCCTCTCTTGATCCAATTGGCGATCGCTTCAGAACGAATGAAATTGCAGCCGCTGCTCCGTGTACCATTTTCCTGCTTAATATGAAATGACATGTGTGAACACAATAGACATTGTCATTTTGTGCGCGTCATCGTCACGTTTTGTTATTATCTTCTTCTTTTCTTTTCTTTTTTTTTTTGATAAATTTTGGCGAGCGAGCCGAAAATTTTGGTATTTCAGCTTACAAAACATGGAATTCTTGTCATTTTTTGGCTTATTTAATCTTACAATCCTAATCAAGATAATAGTGACGGCCTTATAGATAAACATTTATACCAACAAACTGTGGACTTGAAAAAGATACTCTAAATTGTACGAGCGAGTGAGCCGAAATTTGCATATTTCCGCGTCATCATTACGTTTTCATCTTGTTTGATTTGGTCCCCCCCCCCCCGTATGTTCGAAACCGTTGGCGCATTCTTTTGATCCAATCGGCGATCGCTTCAGAACGAAAGAAATTGCAGCCTCTGCTCCGTGAAACATTTTGCTTGCTAAATATAAAATGACATGTGTGAACACAATAGACATGGTCATTTTGTCCTCGTCATCATCACGTTTTGTTCTTACCTTCTTTATTTATATGAATTTTGGCGAGCGAACGCAGCGAGCGAGCCGAAAATTTTTGTATTTCAGCTGACAGAACATGGAATTCTTGTGTGAACACAATAAACATTGTCATTTTGTCCGAGTCATCATCATGTTTTATTTTTATCTTGTTTGATTTGGTTTTCTGCCCCCCCACCATTCTCCCTCCCCCCCCCCCTTTCCGGGCGAGTTTTTCTTCTTCTTCTTCTTCTTCTTTTCTTTTTTCTTCTTTTTCGTTTTTTTTTTCTTTTTCTTCTTTTTTTTTCGTTTTTTGCGCCCCCAAGGAGTGGCGCCCGGGGCACGTGCCCCCCTTGCCCCCCCCCCCCCCCCCTAGATACGCCACTGAGTACAGTTAATTCTGAGTAGACCTCTATAACCGACGGAACCGGAACAGAAACAGAAACAGATCCAGATATTTTTTACACATTGATAGGAAAGGATATTGATAATTGAAAGTCTAGCCCATCAAGATGTAACTGATATTATTAGTGATACGATCTCTAGAAATCTACATTTTCTTATTAAAGTCTTATATAGATTAACTAAACTAGTCTGTCTAGACCCTAAGCACTAGATCTAACAGTTAATTAGTCTAGCACTAGCAGTCGTACTTGTAGCATGCACTAACGAGTAACGTTAGCACTACTCGCAGTCAGCAGGCTTCTTCTTAGTTTTAGACCCATTTTACAACATTAAACGATAGTAATGTTAGTCCCTTACGGTGATCTAACGTAAGGGTACTAACGTTTAAGATGGGTCTACATTTTTTTTTTTTTTTGGGGGGGGCCAAAATGTGCTCATGGTTATCAAAATCATACGGTAGGCCTACTCTGGTAAAGCTAGTGATGGCTACAGAAATACAGTGTCGATTATTACTTAGGCCTAGGCACCTACTGGATCTAGATTGTCAGTAGCTGTGCTAGCCTTTCCTGCCCTTGGCTGTGGTCTAACGCTCGAACCGTAGGCTTAGACCTATTTTGTATAACGTTAGAGGAATTAGAACTCTAACCGTTGGAGTTAGACCTACACTGTAATTGAGATCCATTGCTATAGTTACAAGCAGTATGAATCCAGATCCTAGACAAAAAATAAACAAACTGTTCCCAAACTTTTTTTTTTTTTAGAGCAGACATAGTGTCTAGTCTCATGGAAATTACCTAACTACAGTATATAAAGCCAGGAGTATAGCACTCTAGATTTTTAACAATAAGGCCTAAGTGGAGCTGAGGTAACTTAGATTGATCAGTTGTTCTTGGAGACTTGTACAGAAATTGTAGTCTAGAAACACACACACACACAAAACAAATGCAATGCATTGAAGTGACCCTCTCTACATGTAGGTTACTAGGTGATTAACATTTTATCCATGTTTGTCCGAGTTTTTATGTGATGATCGATCATGCACTCCAAACTGAAAGTTGTTACTGTATGAGGCTGTAACAATGTTCATGCTCAGGTCTGCAGACTAGTGCTACAAAGTATTTGATTATCCGGCAGTGCATCATTTGTTAATCTGTGTCGATAATAAACACAGCCTTGTCGTTGCTGCCTCAGCAAGTCACAAACACAAGCACTTGGTAAGGCTATATAGTATACAGTACAGTACCGGTGTACATGTCATACTCTCTGTTAACTTTAATTGCCCTTTAATTTCATAACAAAGTATATCAAAATGAACTCTCAGTCTGAAATCATCAAAGACCCTGCCCCAATGTGTAGGGTGTACAAACTGTACTTGCAGTTTGATTGCAGAATGTAAAACATCATTCAAGGGCAATCATGAATTATCCAAAATTGCAGACTGTAGGAAACAATGCTGTGTGCGTCATGTGTTACACATGTTTGTATATTGACATACTTGTACTAAACGTACACTATATGTAATGCATAGTGTAATTTAGTTAAGCTTTCGAGCCCTTAGACCTTAGTAAATGACTGAAATAATTATGATTGTGACATATGAATTTATGAAGCACTTATGTACAGGCCTGTCCAATGATCAACAATGGTGAATAGTTGAATAAATTTGTTCATCACTATATGTGTTTGTTAACTCTAGATTCACTCCCAAATGTTGTCCTTTTTACCCAAATGTTAAATTTAGAGTCTACTGTAATTATCATAAATGCCTGAAAATAGTTGTCCCTTTGTGTCACCCTAAACAGGTCTGAATAAAAATGAAATCTCTAAGGAATTCATACTGGAGGCTTGTCTCAATGTTGAAAAGGAAGAGCAGAAAAGGAGCAGCTGGCAACTGGTTGTCCTGCAGAAGTACATGAATCCCTCTCTTACCTGCAATTTCTGAGGACAAACATGCCAAGAGGATACCTAACCAATTTTGGAGACTGAGGTACAGTATATATGTTAGAAGATAAAATAAACACTTTTTATACTTTCCAAAATGTTTATGTGACTGCATGTGTGAATACATCAGTTTCTTTTTCTTTTTATGGTGGCTTGACAATAAAAAAAAACAAAACATTAAGTTGAGAGCAAGAAAGATATTATTTCAAAAAGTGTCATTTAATTGTCTTTTACAGTATTTTGAAGAAAATAAAAATTTCATTCATGCTACCCTAAAAGTGATGAATAGTTTATTCATAGAACTTCAAATACAGTCATTGTAAGCAATTTCTAGAAATAAATGAAAACATCATTTCTTTGAAAGAATGAATCCATTGTAAGACATAGGGGGAATGCATCCCTCTTCATCATTCTAATTCAATACAATATGTAATCATGTCTGTGTGGTTTTTTTTTTCTTTTTCTTTTTCTCCTATTTACTAGGAATTACAAGATGATAAAGACTCTACCAGCAAGGCGTCAAAGGCTGAAATGCTACACATAAGGAGCAGGAGAAGGAGAAGCAGGACCTGTCAAAGCAAAACCTAAGAAGATAAGGAGGAGTCAAGAAGCAAAGGAAACCAAAATTTTATCAGCAGTAAGTACCCTGCTGATGCACTAATGGAAAATGTTTGCTTTACCTCTAAAATAGAGAGAGAAAGAAAAACAAAAACATGCTTCTTCTTGTTGTTTTTTTCCTCTCTCTCTACAGACAAGTGCAACATATTTATGTATTTGGGGTGTACCTGAAAATCCCAAATTTGATTTACATACTTCAAAGAACATTGTTGAGTAGACTTTATTCAAAGAATTATCATCCAGGGATACTTCTTTTTGTCAGGGCGTTCAGATCTATGGTCACTGTCGAAAGGATTATTTAGGCGTAAGTTCTCTAAGTATAAAATAAAGACATGCCACATTGTTCTTTTACTTTTTCAAGAAAATAAAATTCCACAGTCAATTCCATGGTCGAGGAACTTCATAAAAACTCAACTCGATAACTCAACTGTGGTTGTCAGTTGCTAATGTGTGTAGTTCAAGTGCTGTAAACACTGTAAGCAAATTGGCGGAAAGTTGGAGGCATCCTAAACTACAAACATTCGCTTCACAGGGAACCTTATGCATTTTTGTAACAATTAATATTTCCCCTATTTTCTCCCTTTTGCTCTCTTTTTTTGTGTTTGTTTAGCCCTTGTCATGTAGTTCACCTCAACACTTACACCTGTAACTGCAAGATCGGTGTGGGATGACATTGCTGTCTCTCTGGGACTTACTGGAAACAAAATGTGACTTTTCAAAGCAGGAAAGTGGTAGCTACTACAGCAGGCAGTCGTGAAGGTGGAACTTGAAGAAACTGACATATTGACTTGTTTCTTTCATTTATGTTGGACCAGTGCAAGTTTCCATGAACTTTACATGCATTTGATGTTAACTTACAATGGTTTGATTTCTGTTTTCCCACCAACTACAAACACAGCTACTCTCGAAAAACTCAAATTTACGTGCAATCACCGTGAGTCTTATTTTTTTCTGAAATACCATCAAACAGCTGAAGAATTTCAATGTGCAAGGTTTTGTCAAGCTTTTAAAGCGATTATGCACTGTTACTCCGACAATGCACTTTCCCTTTCTCTTTAAAATGTATCCTGCAACTTTAAATCATGTACAACAAATGTACCATGTTTTGTTTGTATCACTGGAAAACTGGAGAGGGAAAAATTCCACAAGCTTTTGTTTGATTTGTGAGGGCCATTACAATGTTCAGAGATAATAGCAACACTCTTTCCACTACTGTTTAGAAATGTATGTTTTGTGCAACTTTACATTAAACTCAACATTTGGGCCAAACATTGTTTTAATGGCTCGAAAACTGGGGAAGAAAGCTGTTCTTAAAGCCGTTACATAACCTTGAGGGCAATTAGTGCTGTTACCACGGCAACACACTTTGCAGTGAGCTGAACATGTAAGCAAAACTTCCTTTGAATCGATGGAAAACTTCAGAAGTTCAAGAGATGTTTTACCTTGAAGTTGTTGTATATGACTTGCACTGTTGCAAAAGTGATAGTGACATGACATCATATTTCTTCGTCACTCACAGGACTGCACAGAGTAAAAACACCTTAGGCCTTTGTGGAAGTGAGAGCTTGTTGCTACAGTGCACTCCCGTTATAACGAAATGCTCGGGACCGGCAGTTTTCTTTCGTTATAACGAAATTTCGTTATAACCGAACAAATACAATATATAACGAAAACAAGAAAACCACGTATATCATATTCTGTTTGCTGAATACTCATCATACACTGGAAAGCTATGTGAAATGTGATGGGATAACTGTTTCACAATAATAAACGCAAGTTCCCCTCAGAAACTGTGCGTGACACAAAGAGCGAACACACAGTAGTGTGAAGCGTTCACCCATGCAGAGGAGCTAGTATAAATGCTTGTTCCGCTACGAATTTTCGAAAGCAATTTGCATTTCGTTATAACGGAGCACATTTCTTTTGTTTTTCTTTGTCTGTGGCGCTCGGAAAAGACTTCGTTATAACGGAAATTTCGCTATAACCGTGTTCGTTATAAGCGAATTTTTTACCATAGACATTAATGGTGATAATTTGGGACCAGAAGATTTACTTCGTTATAACGAAATTTCGTTGTAACCTTGTTCGTTATAACGGGAGTGCACTGTAGTTGTCTAATATTAGTTTAACTTGACCATTGAACAACTTAGTTTTGTAAACTTATTAATCACCCTAATAATGCCAGTCTACATCAACAAGGCTTTTAATAATCATTGCACAATGATGGAATTGCACAGTGTGTTTTCATCGCCCTTGTCTAAGCGTATTCAAATGTGATTCTGACAATGATACATGTATTGCCAGAAATGTTTGAGCTAGAAAAATGGAGAATGGCACATGTATCATTGCAATAAGTTGTACTATAGCTGCAAACAAGAAATCATGTTACTGTGCAATTCTGAATTAGAGCAATGTGAATGCAGCAGTCAGCGTTCTGAGATAGCTATTTTTTTCCTATGCAGTCGTATATATGCTACCATATAAGTGCTGCATGGTATTTTAATCATACATATTTTAACAGCTGATCTCCCCCTCTGCACAAAATTATGATTGTTTGTTTGCTTGTTTTTTATCATACCTCTATCTGTATCGATGGATAACATTTTTTACTGGACTCAACATCTGAGAGTTTGAGTCAGCAAATTGTTATAGTTGTATTTGCTACATTGTAGGCTACAATTTGCAACTTACCCTTATCAGTCAAAGCAATTCAATGTTCATTCATTTGTATCTTCCTGATTTATTGGTAACACAATTGTATATTTCTTGCTTATAAGTCAATTCTGGAAAGTAATATGTGTAACCAAAATTACATGTACTCTAGCCTTGAAACTTTTTATTTTTTTTCTTCCGCACATTTTAACCAGCACATCTTCTTCTTGTAAAGAATGCCTAAGGTAGGCACCAACATAATCTGGGATGGACAGAAAATGGACAATGTTGAAGATGAGATCTCCTGTAATGATATTACATTTTTAAGGTATACAATTGACAAGGTTCACACACAGTTGGAATTTCAATTCAAATGACTGCTTTGCCACAGTATTTTGCAGTGTATGCAATGTCTGATTAATCTGGATTAGGACCAGTAGCACATTTAGTGCATCTCAAAGCACCCCTTCGGATGTTGGTATGATCATTTCAATTTGGCATTTTTCAAAATACACTGTATGTTTACAGTAAGTGTTTATGTACCTTTGAACACAAACTCTAACTGTAAACATTGCTTGTAGAGTATGTTAGATTGCAGGTTGAGCTGAACTTCTTGTAGATGTTCAAGTTGACTGAATTTATTCATTGTTTATGTGGAAAAGAAATGGAAGTTGATGTTTTTTGTCACTTTGTGTGATACTTTTAAGAACTATGGCATCCATACTGCAGTATGTATATATGAATTGTACAGCACAATTATGATATTGCTTTTCCTACTAGTTTTGCATTTTTTTTTGCATTTTTTTGACAGTACAATTGTATTGAACTAATTGAAGCATACAGCTGTAGTCATGATATAGAAAGACAAATCGACAACTTGAACTGCTTTGTACCATCTTATCTTTTTCTTTTTTGATGATGGAAATAAATAAACTATTGAATTGACTTTAATTGTGATCAATGTGTCTATATTTTAGATTTAATTTAATGACTTGAATATATCATTATCTTTATTCTTGTCACGTTTTTATTTGTGAATCAATATATATTGTAAATAAGTGTGATTCCCTTACATCTGGATGGTAATTACATACCGTACACAAAACAAGAGTGAATTTTTCAAGGGCCAACCAGAAAAATATGTCAGCACAATATTTTATGTGTTTGAGAAACCACAATGCTAGAATTCCACTATCAAAGCCTTAGAAAAGCACTCAGAGAATACAGACCTCCACCAAGCAGTACTTTTTCACCCTTACTGTGATTTCTACCCATTGTAATAATTACATAAATATGCGTAATATGCTGTAAATGACTATTTCCAATGATCAAGAATCCCACAACCACGTAACCCCCCCCCCCCTCCAAAAAAAGGGGGGGGGGGACTTTGATCCAGGCAGTGATCCAAATTAATACCAAAATATGGCATTTCTTTTTTCTATCATTATTAACTTTATTTCTTAGAATATACAGTGTTATTCGATTCATATCTAGTAATTTCTGTAGTTACTTTAGAATTAAAAAAAAAGCAAGCTTGAACATACATGTACTTTTCAAACCAACGTCGCAAAAAAAAAAAAAAAAAAAAAAATCACGAGTGACTTCATTCATGGTGACCGTTCTTTATGATGAACAGGTGCCGTAATGTACGATGTACGCATGCGCACGGTGTAAATCGTAGGCCACAAATCGCACAGTGTGCGGTATACATCGCAGCACCTGCGACAGAATGCAACAGGCTGCGATATCGCACATTGTCGCAGCGCAGCGCATCGCAGTAAAAATCGCACAGTGTGAGTCCGCCCTAAATGTCGCTGAAACCAGTGAGATGCCTTGTACATAGTACCTCTTGATGATAGTACGGCAGGGCCTATTCTCCACTGTTGAAGTATCCCTATAACACGTACACTTGTATATTAGGGAGATAAGACACGATATTCGCCTGACGTCTATGACATCCGTGCCCTATAATGAAGAGCACGGTGTTGAACACTGTGAACGCAGTGTACGGAATGTACAGTATACGATTACATGTACTATAGTAGCTTGTTAGTGCAATGCAACATGCGCAGCAGTTTTGTGCTGCTTGCACCGGAAACACAACATAATGGCTAATTTGCTACGAACTGAGGATGCGGTAATTGATGTGGGTACGGGGTGCCCTCGTACTGCGCGATAATGAATAATGGGGCATTCAATGACACTTGCAGGTGCCTGGTCAAGTTCGAAATGTCCACTGATGCGTGTCACCATACGCTTGGTGGATGGTATTATAGCATTGGTAGGGATGAGGATTTGCCTTCTAACTTTTGCGAGATATCAAGAAACCACCTGTGAAATAGTACAGAACATACCATTCTAAGAGGAATTCAAAGTTTATTTGATAAAAATCAGCTTGAGACATCCAAAAACAAAGTAAAACAAAGCGAACATGGAATACTTGTACAGAATGTGAACCACTATACGATGTGATAATGAACACTCTAGTAGTAAAATATACGTCACGTACGTTGTGAACTTAATTTCACGGTATAAACATGAAACTGATTTTTGTCCTAACTGTGAGGGACAATGGGAAATACTGACATTTTCTTACGTTGATAGGCCTACCTAACCTATACTTGGTCCCGAAGGCATTGTTCACATAATCGCATATATACAAGGCAAAAGGAATCGCATGAGGGGCAAATAAAGCACTTTGTTGAATTTTTAAAACGAACAAGGGGACCTTTTCCCTAATTTTTATGGCATAGATTTATAGGGGCCAATATATTTTTACTGCAAATTTCACTTCGTGTGTCAGAATAAAGTTTGTAGCGGTATGATATTAATCCGTGAACTATGCGCCAATGAATCATAAGAACAACAGACTTTAGTGTATTGGTTAGAACTCTGTGTCTGCATTTTCAATAATTTTTATGGACTGTACTTCCCCAATCGCTAATCCTCTGTTTAATGTATTCAAATCTATGACTATCGCTTCTTTGTACGCATACGCACACGCACGCACACATACTACTTAAATGATGATGACTCAAATTAGTTGATAACAAACCCTATGTATAGGGTATTATGATTACAGTCCTCATGAACTTTTTCTCTCTCTCCCTCTCTCATTCTCACATTCGTATAGCTTTCGCTGAAGACAACAAACTAAAGGGACTCAGGGAAATTTGCGATCATTGTAATCTTCGAATTCGAGGGTTTTTTCTACCTGCGGTGCCAGTTGTTAGTATGAAACTGAATTAACACATTTTCCTATTCTCCACCACATGATCAAGCTGTCTTATGAAGTAGATCTAATTCTGGAGAAATTGTAATGTTGCCTATGTAACTACTTTAAAACTTTGTATGAGACATTGTTCGGGGGTCCTCTTTCTGGCCTCATCAGTGTGTGAGACACGTTTCATTCAAATGCTCAAATAGACAAAGGGCCTTGCGGCCTGAAGGTGACCTCGTTCAAATATAAATCTTGCTCGTGTTTTTAATCCTAAAATATTAAAATGTTGATAGAAATAATTTGCCCTCCCCCCCCCCCCCGAAAAAAAAACACGTTACCCATCTACACTTTGTATTGGCAAATAATACTAGGCCACCGATGCCTTTACTACTATGAGAGACTATTCTTTGTCTTGTATATGCATATACATACAGATATACAGAATAACTTCGTTTTACTGCGTCTGGATCTGGATAGTCTGGCTTCCAGACCCTCTGCCCATACTATTTCGCTATCCATGATATTGACGCCCTCAACGTCGAAAACTAGTATAGTTTAAGTTGATTTTCTCCTTTGCCTTCGGCAAAGGCGGCGACTTCGTCGCCGCGGAGTCCAGTTGGCAAAGGGTCTGGAAACCAGACTAGGATCTGGAAAACCAATTTGTTATGATTTCCACAGATTCGTTCAATATTGTGACCTGCCCTTGTCTTCCCCGTCGGGACTATCTAAGCAGTTCAAAAGGCTTTGCGATAAATGCTCCTCTATAAGGATGATTCCTACACTGCAAAAAGTCCGGTGTTAAATATGAAACACCTGATTGGTGTTAAACTACCGGTGCTCACTCGTGTGGTGTTATAGTTTAACACATCCGGGTGTCACTTCAAAATGTAAAATTGTTTTTTTAATAGTTACTTAGTTACTGTTCTACTTATCGATTTTGAACTTCAACAAGACAATCAAGAACTTTCCGGTAAAGTACGTGATTAAAAAAAAGTGCGAACACGGCAACACCAGCTTGTGTAGTCTCCTATTGACGCTGGGCGGGTGTTGTACCATTAACATAGAGACCAGTATATAAAATCAACGCCATGCGGCATCATTGCTGAATTAACAACAGCGCAGTGTCAAATTAACACCACGAAGTACAAGGTGAACACTCTTCAACACCATCAGACCATCACAACATACTTTCTACACCTGTGGGTGTGGTCCTCTATTGACACTTGATCGGTGTTAGATTTAACACTCATGGTGTTAAATATAACACCGATGTTTTGACAAGTGTATACCTTTTTTAACAAGAGTTTTAAAGAACGGCCAACGACGAATGACAGTGATGAAAAGAGCTTTAATTTGCTCAGGTGAGCTAAAAACGTATTACGGCAAAGCAAATGACGATAAAAAACAAACAAACAAACAAACAAATCAAACCAACACCCTCTTCCATCCGTCAAGCAAGTACCGGTAATCAATAATATTGTTCCTTATCATCACTTACAATGCATGCAAATATCCCAATATTTTGACACCATGATTTTTTTTCTAATTATTTTATTTAGTATTTGCCATTCTTTAATATCACGGGACGGTGCAGAAACCACATCCCAACGCTCAAGACGGATGGGCATTGATTGATAATACTTTCGACGCACTTATTCTATATCTTTACGATTGAGCCAAGCCTTCTTCCTGGTATAGTATATTATCCACCTGCGATGGAGGCGCACAGTTTCCAGACGCGTTTAGTAAACAAAGGTCTATCAAGAATCAGCAAACACTGGTCTCGAGAAGTAAATTGAACAAGAATTCGTCACACATTGAGTTCGAGTGTCAAAAGTGTTTCTATTGTCCCTTTTTTACCCTCGAGGACGACTGGGATACAAATATTAGCATTTCATCTCACAAAGTTGAAGATGGGGTTTAGACTCACCATTTAAGACGCATACTGAAGGTTGTTACTATGACAACAGTATCGAAAGAAAGAAATAGAACATCCATGCAGACGAATGAGATGGCGTGCTCATTTCTACCACTTCTTTATTGTTCATTTAGATGACTTCTGCAATGTCTGCGGGCCGTTTGTGTGTATGTGTGCTGACCGAGAAATGTTTTTAAAAAGAGAGATTTTCCGGGTCTTTACTTAAAGGAAACCTTATTCCAAACATTCATATGGATTCAGTAAATGCATGTAAAAGACATCAGTAAAGTTTGGATATAATCAAGACAAGCTGTTCAAAACATATGAATGCTTGTCATGTTGTTTGAATCTATTTCCCGTCATCGCTGACTAAGGTTACCAACAATCGAACCGTCAACATAAGTTTCATTATGTTTATATGGCATATTTTGTCGTATGTTTATATATGGCATACATGATATATGTTTTGTATATACCATTATGTCATATGAAATATGCCGTATGATATGTCAACAAGGGATGGGGATAGTCTGTGGAAACATGAAAACGACCATTCAGAAATATCAAATAAGATCATCTGATTTTGCCGTTGGTGTTGTTTTTAGCACAATTTGTAAACAGTCCAGTCATAAGATGAGCATAAGGAATAATCCTATATAGCATGTAACATAGTGTTTGAAAAAGCATTGAAGTAGGACACTATCGAAGTCGTGCTTTCGTTCGTTTTTAAAGTCGTACAGCAAAAACGGCTGTTTACTTTGTTACTAAAAAAAGTATATTATCGTAAAAGCCATCGAGCCATACAAGGGGAGGGGGAACGTGTTAGTGGTTCTCACCTTCTACCGATGTGGATGGCGAGCGAATGAAAATATGTTACCATAATCGATTATAAACAGCCATAATATGACTGTAAAATGTACTTTCAGACCTATCAAAGGAGATGGTTTCCAATATCGATGTTACTGTGTAGATAGAGATGCTGGCCGCGATCGGGGACATTATTCTAAACAAGGGTAAAAATACTGAGAGCAATCTCTTTGTAGACACTAATCTATAAATAACACTTTTGAGTTTGGATGGTGGCACTATACCACTTGAATATTCATAATCGACTTCCTTTTGTCTTATCTTTATTGAAGGTTGATCACAAACGTTCTGCGCCATGGAGCGCAATAGTTAAGAGTTGGCACAATGATCTTTGACTTTTTGTAAACCCTCACGCTACCAAAAAATCCCCTTTACCCAGTGTAACATGCGTTTGTAGGATTATAAGACAATGTCACAAGACATCCGTTTTAGCTTGTCTATAACATACTCAGTGCTAGCACACTCAACTGAGAAAAAACAAAACAAAAGACAATTCTGAACAAATATAAAGACCAGGTTTCTCCTGGGCAAACATTAATCCTCCTCTGCATTCAAGTGTTCAAGCAAATAAAATGCTCGGCAAATATCACCTGTGTGGGGCATCCTTTTCTTCTTGGTTTTCGGAGAGGTAACGCGAGGGCCGCAGGTATTGTTCGTGCGTAAACACCCTGTTACAATTACAACGGAGAAACGGACACCACTAAGTTCAGCTCACGCACCAGTGGTGACCGGTAGTTAGGTTAAACATCTGTCGTTTTCCTATCTAAAACTAGCAGAGATAATGTTACTCTTCATGTCTTTGTAAAGCATTGGACATTTCAGTTGAAAGTTAGCTGACTCAGCTCGATTTTTAATAGTGAGAGATCTCCACAACCTGCTACCAACTAGACTGGTCGAGAAGTTCGAGTTCTGTCGGAGGAATTGGTGCAACCAGACAACAGCCTGTGAAATCATGATAGGTCTAAAGCGTGAATGACTTTCCAACTCTCAAAGACCAAAGCAAAGGACTAGCTGTGTCTGACCGCCAAATGATCACAATATTGCTGGAATATCTAGAAAGATTGCTCGCGGGAGAGGATTAAGTCAGGCTAGCTACAGTCTTTCAGACGATTCACAAAAGTCGCATTTCACCTGAAAACATGATGCGCAATCATGCAAGTCGCCGTCGCTGGCAATTATCGATTTACATGCGGTTTATCGAACGTGCGCATGGCTGGTATTAACAGAACACTTGTGTACTCCAGCAAGGTTGGCAACCCCCACTATACCACATAATTATTTATAAGCCTTTTTCAGGTGGATGAATTTCAGATCACTAGATCAGCTCGACTGGAACAAGGGGAGGACATTTTAACTTTTGACATCAACTGAGATAATTCGGATAACTGATGTCGGCAGTGTTTGACAGCACTTCACAGCAACTGATTGTTCACCGAGTTTGGGCTCAAACCAGGTACGTGCTTTTCAATTGGCGTATTCATTGAAGGATATCACCATATTATTCATAGGACTCTAAGCATCCATGCATTTGTGTGGCATCACATGGATTGTTATTGTAAGCTTTGATAGCGACTCAAGGTACGCCAACTTGTTAGCAACCATCCAACAGAAATGTCGTCTAGCTAATATTTCATGTTCTCCTATACAACAACCGCTATCAACAACATAACAGCTGCTATATCGCATCAAAACATGATAAGCAACGTGTTACTGATGTTTCTTTAATTGTTACTCTCTAATACAGTACGCCTGTTGGTTGCTGTATTAGTACGCCTTTTGAAGACATCAAGAGAATAGGAAGGAATCAGTTTGGATTTCAACCTGCCACATCGCATACTGCTTTTGTTGGACAAAACACTATTGGCAAACTCCCAGTCACAATTTTAAGCCGAACTTTTCTCATCTGATCGAAAGTCTATCTTTTTTTTCTCGAAGTGATGAATCACGAGGATTATCAAGGATAGGTTTAGACAGGCCATGGAGGTGGAAAGGAGGCGCCACTTGCTGACAGTTTTCCATCGATCGTGTACAGAAAAAAAAGGACGAACAAAAAAGCAATTTTCCTGCCATAAAAGTGTACAACATGTTATTCCTGGCTGAATAACTTCAAAACAACGATCACTCAGATATGGTATGGTTTCGCAGACTGTGGTATAGTTGCTAAAACACACACACACGAACACACACAAAACGAAACTTCAAATTTCAAGATTTCATGTAGACAATATATGGCAAGTTGTGAGGCTATGAAATCAGCAACTCACTATTTGTATATTCATATTGACTGTTCAAAGAACTGCTTTGTGAAAACAAGCTAAACTTTCAGTTTCACACAAGTGTTTAATTTCCCTAATTTGACTTTGAGAACATTATTCACTGTGTGCTTGTATTATAGAACTTCACTCTTTCTTTTTTTAGACTAACTTTTGACTGGTGCGATACGTGTTCCCCTTACCCTCCGAGGGTTAGCCGTGTCATTACCTTCGGGATGCCCGTAATTTTGTATACGCGGTGTCCTGCGTCCTGTTTTGGGCCCTGTTATACATGAAAACTGAGATCAAACATAAGTCAGAAAATTAAACATGCATCTCTGAATACTCAATCTTGATTGGCTAATATCTGAGTTATGTTTGATTCTCTGACTTGATAATATTTGATTGCATCTTTTTTTATGCAACAGGGCTCTTTTCATGTATGTGCTGGTTCTGAGTGTGGATAAACAGATGAACTGCATGAAAACTCGTAATTCTGTTACTTTTCTGGTCGTAAACACACTCTTTGCTACTGTCATTCAAATATGATATATGTTTTTAAACACCAAAATAATTCATATGAGACATTGTGTAAAATGCATAAACGCCTTGTAGCGGTTTTTTTTTTTCTTCTCCACTCTTCACATCAATCTTTCCTGTACGCACGCTGAATGTGTAATTCGTTCTGACATTGACAATAATTAGTCGTAAACAATGGGAACATAATACAATGTTCCTGTGTGCTTAAACTATATAGAAGTGGCAGGTGCAACTCACAATAACAGCACCTCAAGGTGTGCTAAAAATGAAGTAACAATAATTGGTGTGACGTAGGGTTTATGAACCCGGAAACCGACGCCAATTCGATGTTGTTATTTTACATGAATCATGTAGATGAATATTAAAGAACACCTAACGATACAAACATACAAATGATAAATGTTATGAAAGACATTTTATTTGGATATTCAGAAAATACAGTAAAGGCAGCAAACAACGATTATTTATTCATATCTTGAACAAAAAGTAATTCGTGAATATGACGAATTTTTCAAGGTTTTGTCGAAAGAATTTTGAGAAACTTGACGCAGAAAATGTGATTATTGTCAGCTCCGATATTTTTTCGCTGATAGTGTTCCATTGTGACCACGACATTCATATTGAGATTCAACGCCAAGTTCAAAATGGCTGTAATGTATGATATAGAGAGAAACTCAATGGAAACAAACTATCAAAACTATTTGTGGCTTACTTTATGGTAAGTTAGCGGTGCCACCGTCTTTGAGATACATCTTTCGTATCACCATGGAACTGTATAACACAACCTGTTGTAGCTCCGTTGTATTGCACTGTCGTTGTGCTATTATGCTTGAATAAGTATTGGTAGAAAGCTATTTTATAGTCGCTAAACGCAGACATCTTCCGAAGTAATTATTTTTTGTGCAATAATTATCTTTGTGAAGGTACTGATTGAATGGAAGACTTAATTGTAATGGTAGCCACCTCATCTTACTGGCATCATGTGTGCTTGCGACCAGCACGGACTTGAATAACTTATTTTTGCTGAAAATAAATCGATATGTTTGTATGATCTTTAATCAAAATCAACATAAACTTAACGGCTTTGCAATTAAAAAAAACTAACCATGCTCCTCTTTTAGGACCAGCGAGCATTGATTTGGCTCACTATTAGAGTAACCGAAGAAGGATCGCAGCGTGTTCTGAACTAAGAACGGCACTCCCAGTGACACAATACATACCGAGGTTGCTTGGCAACAAGAAGCCGTCAGTTATCTATAAGAACGCTGACAACGTCTAAATCTTGTCATAATATTGACTTAAATCGTGAACCGACATGCAGGAACAATACGTTCTATACGCTTATAGTTACACACGGTCAAAGACATCTTCGGCTCACCGTAATGGTATTTGGCAGGTGAAGGGTGTGCATGAATACCATTGCACTTGAAACAGATGGTCCCTGGAGGGCGCTTCCAGATTCGTGTTTTTGTTTGCGTGTATGTGTATCTGTATATGTACCCATATAGACCTATTGGCCCGAATTCACGAAGGTGGTACAATAATTGAAACCATGGTTTAAACCATGGACAATTTGTATGGCGCGCCAAGTGTTGCATGGCCTATTTCGTTACGAAATCAGTCATTTCGTTACGAAATGATCATTAACTTTGTTCGTTTCCTCAAAGCTGCAAGATAAACTTGTCATACAGACATGTCAGGATCAAAATGTATACTGCTGATCACGTTATCTATAATAAGATGTGTAACTTTGTCACCAATCCAGGGAGGGTCGTAAAGGTGCTATGCACTATAAAGGTAAAAGATGCATCTTAAACAACAGTGGCGGATCCAGAGGGGGGGGGGGCGCAACCGGCGCACGCCCCCCCCTTTAATTTTCGTTAAAAACAAAGAAAATAAAAAGAAAAAAATGAAATGAAACCCGGAAGTGGCACCAGAAATATCAGTCACGCCCCCCCCCCCTTTACAGAATTCCTGGATCCGCCCCTGAACAACGCTTTGAAAGGTTACGAAACATGTCAGCATCGAGCATGATTCGTTAGTATTTAATCTAGTTAAACTGATTACAGTTCACTCCTGGATTGATCGACACAGTTCTTCAACTCGTTGACACTATTCTTCTCATTTTGCTCTTTAAACGGCCTTCTAAATGTATTCTTGGTCACATGACAGCGCGTAGTCACATGAGAGGCATTGTACGACAACAGTACTCATTCTATTCATCGATTTCTGTCATGATGTGCTTTGTTTTGTTATGTTTTGCCTCGTTGTTTCCTTTATATTAGTTCTTGTTCTTTACGCTCAGGGGCCATTTAATTGTTTACGTCATAATGTCAATGAGGTAGAGCACACTGCTTGTAAACATAAGGACTGTATCGATCGGAAATGTGACGAGCATTGTCACATTCATCGAGAAGGCCTACTTACCGTCGCCTTGGAGGTCAATTTTTCATTTTCTCACTCAAAGGAATGTTGATGTGCCGAGACTATCGATATTTTTCAAAGTAAAGTACACCTGGTAACAAATCTGTGTGTTTGAGTAAAGCTTTCCGGCTGATTGTATTTAGTCTCAAGAAACGACAGTCCTCCCCCCTTAAAATATACCATCAAAATTTGCATTTTAGTACCCAACTTCTCCCCCCCCCCCCCTCGCGCTTCATGAACAGTTCAAAGTTCCGTAAAGGATGTACTATTATAACAAAATGTATGCAGTAAACAAGATGGTCAAAGCTATGAAAGGAAACCCATTTGTTGTGCCACGTTCTTTTGTTCAATCTGGTCTGTCGACAAACTGGCCTACACGAAAAGACAATCAACAGGACCCCATGGAAGACATTCTCATAGGCGCACTGTGAAAAGCAATCGATACATTTCAATCGATCTCCCATCAGAAGCTGTGAAATAATCGTCTGTGAGAACTTACCGCTATATTATTGTGCGGGCTTGCCATTTTTCTTTCATAGCTACCTAAATCATTAGATGCATGCAAGGGAAGGGGGAATACATTATTGTTCTGGCGTTCTCCGTGATATGGAGAGTAGAAGCCAACGCTCTCTAAACTTGGGGCAGAGTTAATCTTGATACGGTGATGATGGTGGTTATGATGACAATGATGATGATAATGATGATAAAAATGTAAAGGAAAGTACAATAATTGGAACGCTAAAATATAATACCAAAAGATATTCATATATTTGAATACTCTGTAACCAACAGCAATGAATTTCAACAAATATCACATGATGGTTGTTGAAGAAGGGGAGTTTAAGGGATTGTATTAAAATAGAATCAAACAATATGGCATGCTTCGGTTCGTTTAAGGTGCGTCCAAAGTGTGGGTGCTATCCCCACATGTCTTAAATTTTGCATTTCATTTTTGCGGTGATTTTCGACAAAATGTTGATGTTCAACTCTCTTCCGAATTCTGCATAACAAAACAAAAACAAAAAACAAGCCAAAGAAAAAAAAAATCTTAAGTGATATTCCTTACCGGGTCATATAACTCTCATACAGGGAACCACTTGGGAAAACAGAGGAATAGTCAAGAGTGTCAATGTAGGATCTTGATTTACACGGAAGGGAATGGATTAAAGAGATTTGTTTGTTCATTTCCATCTGAGAAGATGGCTGGATAGTCTATATTCAACTATGTTAAGCTGATCTTCCATGGGGTCCAGTTGGATGTGAGGTGGGACCACTTCACCGGGTTAAACACTGCTCTTTGCGATGAATGAATGAAGCGGGATCTTTTACGTGCATGAGTTGTTACTCTCTCATACACGGGACCGCCATTTTATGTCTATCCGAGGGACAGAGTGTTTTGCCTCTTGCTAGAGGAGACGGTATGCTTACACACGATTTTGCTCAGTCCAGACTCGGGTTCGAACCCGGGCCCTACTATAGGATCGTGAGGCAGACGCGCTACCGACTGAGCCAACTCACCGCCCTGTGAAACCTGTGACAACGGTCATATCTCCATCACGTTTTAGAGACACAGTGAATCTTTTTGTTGGGGTATTGCATTAGAACGACTGGATTTTATTTTTCATACATTTGTTTTCGCCCTTTTGTTTGTAGATGTGAAACAGAGTACACATTCCCCAAAACAGTGGACGTGCTACTTAAATCCTTCCTACTCTGTAAATAGAAACATGTTCTATTAGACTACCTTCCTCTTTCCAAGAAGAACGTATGCAAAACGAAACGAATTCTTTTGATTCTCATTCTTGTTCTTCTGTTGTTTTTCGTTTGTCCAGGAAATCGGCAGATGCGTGGAAGACGGACAAGCAGAACGAGAAAATAGACAGTCTTTCCTGATAAGCGTCCTCCGCTACCAAAGTTTTCGTCAATCAACATCACCAGTACAATCTTTGATGTTCTAATCATGTCTGGTTTTCCGTCATCTATGAAAAATAGTGTTGTCAGTAGGAACTCTCCAAACAGTCTTCAAGATGGAAAGTGGAGACAACAGATTTATGGAGATCAATATCTATTCAGGCTCGAATGAAATGGCAATTCGGCGATGACCTGTCTTTAAGGATCATAAACTTAGTGGACAAACAGCTGCAGGAGAGGCGATTTTCAAAAGAGATGGCTCACAATACCAATCTCATGCACCTGCAAATGCCGCCCTCGAAAAGACCTACAGTGCCCTCTACGGTGATATCCAGTAGAGTAAGGACGCTTGGGACATCGCGTGGTGTGGGCGGCAATAGTGGCGACCTAAACTTGTCGTCGTCGGTCCTGCGATCTGACCCAAAGCGCGAGCGTGACGATCCCAACAGGACTTCTCTCTGTTTGAAGGACATCACAAAGTTCGACCTGATGAGCCCGTTCGTGGTGCAGCAGCTCACGGGATCTTTCCGGTCGTCTTTTCCTACGGTTGCCTCGGTTGTCTCGCACCCGTCTGCCGATAGCCTGAAGATGCTGAGTATGCAGCTCCCGAAATCGCCCTACACCTCACTGCCGAGGTTGGCTGTGACGAAAGCCACCAGCGGATCAGGCAGGGACGATTCGAGGTATTCCCTCACGAGGAATCTATCGCGATCACAGTCAGAATTGTCTAACTACCGGCCACAAGACTCGGTGCACGCCCTCCTAGACAGACCGCACACTGAGGGCCGACGCACGCGCAGGCCCGTCGATGGCGGACTCACAAGTTTGGCGCGGGATACTGACACGATATCAGAGGAGAGTAGCAGCAGACTGCAAGACTCTGATTCCGGGAGCTTTAAAAATGCAATCATGCGAAGAAAGTCTGATCCAGGCATCAAGTCCAAAGTTGACAGCGATGTTGATAACAGCCCTCAGAATTGTGATACCATTGTGTCTTCCGTAACCTCAAAAAGACTTGGCGGAGATGGAGTCAAAGCGACCAAGGAACCCCTTCCTCGCCAGAGGTTGAAAGCGCGGGCGCAGACCAGACAGAGTTCTCGTCAGACGGCGCGCGGAAGAAGGAGTAAAAAGTCCGAGAAGATAGCAGACCTGTCGATAAGCGCGTACACCGAAGTAAACGCCAATAATAAGGAGATTCGGGGCCACGTGTGGAGCGGTGTGAAGCCAAGAACTGCCCCTGAGGGGTCCAGGGTGGTTCGCTTCAATACCAGTAACGATGTCTTCGAATACTTCACATGATCTGTTTCACTTTAAGTCTTCGTCAAATGTGTTGATTTATGACTTTGCACATGTTCAGTGAATCGTTTGCCCTTAGAACAATTTTGTTTCATGATCAGCAGTCTCCGTTATTCTTTATCCAGTGAAAGGCACGGAGTTTCTTCACTTCCATAAAAAATACTTTGACAAAAGTAACCTTAATCAGAAATTGTTGCGAACCGAAATGCGTAAAGATTCTAACATTTGTTTGCTTTGTTTATCTGCGCCTTTCATTGTTGGCAACGTTGAAAGAATTCGCAATGTAGCATCTAAAGTCGTAATTGCAGACAGAGGGGCCATATTCCACTGATAAAAGAAAAGTCACAGATATTGGAGGTAAATTGGTTCCCGATGACGAATGAATGGAGTAAAACCGGTAAATACATGTTTGTGTGCATGTGTGTGTGTTATCACATCAGAATGTCATTTTGTCAAATACGTGATACTATGAGATCAAACACCAGAAAAATGGATACGTTGAGTTCTCGTTGTAACTTGTGAGCCACATTAATAACTAATTTCAGACCCTATCCTTTCTCCAGATTCTGAAAATGAATGTTCTCGTCTTTACACACTCGTTTGCACATTCGCTTAATATCTTCGCTAGATGCCGTCTCCGTAGGATTGGACCCAAAAGGGTTCATCTTTGTGTGTGTGTGTGGGGGGGGGGGGGGATGGGGTAACTACACCCTCTCACTTTTTTTTCTTTTGAGTAACAGAATGTGATGTATCTTCCGTTAGTCTTCCTAGTGTAATCGGTATTTCAAGCTTTTGAACGCCATGATCTCAATACCCATAGGAGGCATACTGCATACGAGTCATGTACATCCCACGAGTTATTCAGCTCACGAGTCATACAGCCCACGAGCTAAAATCGGCCCACGAACTTATACAGTCCACGAGCTACACATTACAGGCAAACAAGGCCTATGAGCTCGACGTTATAGGCAAGTAAGGCCCACTATCTCGACACCAGACAAAACAAGCACACGAGTTCAACATTACTCCACGGGGCGTATGGGGATAGTGTCGAGTTCATGAGCCTTATTTGCCTTTAAGTGTAAATCTCATGAGTGTCTTGCTCATTGGTCTGTTTTATATACTTACTGCCTAGACGATGGGCCTGTTTTACTTGATGTCTGGCTCGTGGGCTCTTGGGGTCGTGGTGTATGACTCATGGACCCTTTTTTTCATTGTCTTGCTCCTGGGCCGTGTGACTCGTGAGTGTCAGACTCGTGGGATGACCCCTTTCAATTTCTTTTTTTTTCTTTTCACATGTCTACTCTGTGATTTCTCACGCTGTCGAG
Source organism: Diadema antillarum (assembly GCF_040938485.1). Lineage (NCBI taxonomy): Eukaryota > Metazoa > Echinodermata > Echinoidea > Diadematoida > Diadematidae > Diadema > Diadema antillarum. The sequence goes on along the minus strand of NW_027271021.1, from coordinate 1,678,226 downwards.
TGTTATATTTGAGTGCCAAGATGATTGTTAGTCCGCGCTTGCCAAGAAAAGATGTAGAACTATATAGATGAATCACTGCTATGTAGAGATTTTTACAATAAATAGAGGATGTCCAGAATAAATTAGTTATACAAAGTAAACGACGTGCATCAGCGTTCAGTCGAGCGTTGTTGGTTTATTTGTTTGTTTGTTTGTTTGTTTGTTTTGATACAAAAACTAATTCTACCGAGAGGTGTATGAGTGTGGATGTGTGTGTGTTGTGTGTGAAACGTTATCATAAGAGGTTGAGATGTGAGACATAGACAAACCGAAAAAGACAAAGTTTAAAGTTCAAAGTTCAGGTTCAAATTTATTTTCATTTCCATGAAATAAACAGAGATATAAATGTATATTATAAGCAGAACATATTTGTAATAATTGCAAAAACGTAAATTAACAAAATACATGTGATAAATGAGTAATAAAATGAAGAAAACATAAATGTATTTTTAAAATATCTTTATATCATATGCATAGTACAAATTAAATAAGGATGGGGATGGAAATGGAGGGTCCCACTAAAAAGCAAAGCTTGTACGATATGGGACCCTCAAACAGAGAAAGAAACGGTAAGATCGAAAGGGGGTGAGAGAAAGAGACGAGAGAGAGAGAGACTCATACAAATAGAGCAAGGTCGAGAATTACAGCAGACAGACAGACAACAACAACAACAATAATAATAATAATAATAATAATAATAATAATAATAATAATAATAATAATAATAATAACAATAATAATAAAAAGGTCTTATTTACCCAGGGTAGCCTATTCAGTGTTACCACTGCTCTACCAGAGGGCCCTGCAATTATTATCATCCTAGCGTTGCCAGGTACCCACTTATACACCTGGGTCGAGAGGGACATAGTGGGTAAAAGCATCTTGTCCAAGGACGTAAGCACTGGGCGGGATTCGAACTCGTGTCCTCCGATCGGGAGTCGGGAGTCTTATCCACTATGCCACAGTGCTTTGTGTTTGTTTTTAACTTTCATAGTTGTTTTTCTTTTACAATGACGAGTTTTGGTTATTCCTGTGTTCTCATCAAATCCGAGACTATGCGGAGTAATACAAACAATGTAAGTATAATGTGGATAGCGAAATTGAATAATTTTTAGGAACATCACTATAACATGTATCACTTGACTCACGAGAGTATGGATTTGGATATGAGATATAGATGACAATAAATGCTCTCGTCGAATTCAATAAGTTCTAAACACACACACACCTACACAGGCGTTAACAAAGATAGAAACAACATACAAATCATGACCATCGTTACCAAGGAAAATTATGCGGGCTTACGATTTTTCCCCTTGTCATTGTCTCAAAGATAAATTATGAAATAAAGTTGTTATAACTTTCTTATTTGTCACCCACTTCATATTTCCTACACACTTAATGGCCAAACCCGAAGGCCTACTTGTGTTTTCGTCATTTTTTCTTTTTTTGTTGTTGTTGTTTTTTTGTTGGAATAATCATTTGAAACATCTTCTGGTCCTGGGATATTTTATAATCACTTCAATAAGAATCAATTATTTCCATATAGTAGACTATGAGTGGCAATGACACATTGGAATTGTGATCATCAACCAAATAGAACTTCAGTCATTGCTTTCATGTGATATCATTCTCGTCTTCGACGATACATTCCTGCTTGTTCATGAACGCAAATTAGGTATTTCATTGTTTCAGTGCCAGTTTCTGTCATGTTGCTAGAAACTCAGTGTAGCGACCTGAACTGTCCTGTGTCCCATTTCATAAAAGATGCTACTCTTGCTGGAATGGCAACTTCCAATAGCAACAGCCAATCAGGAAGCTGGATTCTTGTCGTTACTCATGACCGTTGCCATTCCAGCAAGAGTTGCTATAATATCAACTTTTTATGAAATGGGGTTCAAATCATTGGGAATGCATAAATAGATAAAGAAACTGAACAATGACAAAAACTATGAAAAAACACAACAACGGTCCATCAGATAAAAGGTATCATGTTAAAATCATGCAATGATAATGTCGATGGTTACAATAAAATGCAAAAGTCCACACTATACTCTAAAAGCTGTCACAAAAAACAACAACTACAAAATGAATACAATGTATATGTGTCAGACATTTCTTATTCAAGCTGCTGAAATCTCGACTAGACAGGTGACCCGTCAGCAGTTTTAGGAGATTTAATGATTTAATTTCATTTAGATTGAATGACGTGTCTTTGGATCAAAAGTGAAAGGAGTAGAGGAAAACAGCTTGGTAACAGCTTGGTAACAGAATGTTTCTTCCTTAACTGGAGGTACAGACGGTGATAGACAGAGTGGGTTCTACAATGTACCGTCGTTGAATAAAAGAGCTTAATGTGAATGACAGCGGGGAATAATCTGCTTTCCTTTTGTTTAATCGAGACATCACCCCCACTCACTTTTTTCATTCAGCTCACGATCGATAAAGCATTTATTCTTTATTTGCTGATCAAAGAAAGTCCATCTTACGGGCTTAAAGAGAGAAATACAATCCTGTTCCAAGGCCGCATACAGACAATTTAATGACAAGGCAGCAGTTCTGTTTGGCAAGCCGCATCTGCGCAGGCTCGGACATCTTACGTAATGATATGCAACCTGGAATGATTATCATGTTAATTAGCCGTCTCTTAATTAACACCAAACATTGAAGTTCAGGAACTCCGTAGACTTACTGATATCACAAGTGTTGTGCGGGTTTATAATGGATATATATATATATATATATATATATATATATATATATATATATATATACTAGTATATATATCATCGTGACAAATGAAAACGATGAATGTCGCAGGATGCCAACTGCGTATAACCCTCAGAGCTTTCGATCCTATGTCTTTCTCAATTTTATTGTCTGTATAATCAAACATGGATGGAATAGAAGTCTTAAGCACTACAAGCCATACGGGAATAATGGATATAATGAATTGAGTGTGATAAATGATAACATATTTGAAGAGAGAGATATATATATCTAGCATTAATATACTCTCATGCGTTTTCCATTATGTGAAATCGGCAACTATATCAGTAGAGGGAATGTAGTAAAATTGTGTGATAACACAGGTGATTTCATAAGTGATGTTAATATTACTTTAACTCAACTGGGTAGAATGAAAAATACGGATGGTAACTAGTATAAGCGAGAAAGAATTGTACAAATTTCTCGACGGGATAAAAAAAAAGACGCAGATAAGACCACATCAGGTTTAATGACATCTGAAGACATGGGATGAATGAGAAAGCAAAGACTTCGGAAACACCAAGCAATCTGATACAAGTATGACCGAGTATGAGCGCCAAAGTAATTATTTACCATGCCTCTTGTAACCAAACTAACATATCCGGATATATCGGCAAACCGATAGTGCTCGATTATTCCAGTCGATATACATTGTCACGTCACGTCTATTGAGAGCACGCACTATCGATCTGCTGCGCTCGTCAGCTACAATAACTTCAAAGCTCACCTTTTCACGAGGGGTCGACCTCTCAGCACTTATTCAGGAGAACAAAAGAAATTCCCCACCGCCGTGTGCTCTCACGGTGGGGTCCTAAGAACGTGCCGTCTGTATAATGTACACACTCGCATCACACGTCCGTACACAATCACAACTCCGAACGATTATCAAATTTCACAGCAAGCGATAACCATCAGAACAAGATCAGCAATAACTCCCGGGATTATAGTTTGCTTTGATGACAAACGACATCACCGTAAGTATTGACGATCATCAACATTCCTAGGTTGTTTCTGAAATGTTTATAATACCAAATTTCATGGTGTCTATTGGTAAACAGTTTGGGGGATATTCGGGGAGTTTTACGAGAATGTGTACGTACGTGCGTCCTTAGTAACCGCTGCAATGAATGGCCCCGTGCGATACTGCTTTCACCATACATGTATTTTCCAATCTAGGGTACCATTGCCAAGCACATTTCTGATTCGTAGGCATTTTATTCTAAAGTATATTGCCCAGTAAGTGAGAATGACTTTCACTGGTTGTTACTCCAGCACTTACCTGAAGTTCCTTGTTTTAATCCTCCAACCAACATGGATACTCTTTCTTCGTGCACATTGCTCGGTGTGCAGAGTTGAAAGTTGTATTATAAAAAAAGGTCCACCTAAACACGCAAAATATCACTATGAGAACAACTGTTAGAGAAAAAAACCAAATCAAACATAATGGAAGCCCAATAAATATGACAATCATATAATGATGACGGAATTATTTCAGTGAGAAGTATCGATGTAGGTCTACACCATCCTTTCCAATTCACCAGTCCACTTGATTCTGCAGTTCGTGATGTTACAGGTATATAGTGTACTTCCTTGTTTCCTACTTTGCTCATGATGTTACACGTACGTACAGTGTACATGTATTTCTTAATTTCCAACCATTCGATATTCCGTAATTTTCAAATTATTTTACCAGACATGCTAATGCTTTCAAATCACTGGTCTATATTATAAGCCATTCAAAACTATTTTTTTCTCACAATGCATATTTTGATGCATTTCAGTTAGTGTGGTCCCATTAGTCATAAGCAAAGAACCCACAAAACAAAAACACCACACTGCATGGTATAGATAGAACCGAGGCAATTTAATGCGTACCAACGCGAACATCGCCACTTCAAAAGTCTGCAAACAAAACGATAAGATAATTTAAATTATCATGGTACTTCTTCATTACGCGTTTGTGAGTCATTGTGTAAGGGTTGCAGGGGTTGTTGTTTCCAAATTTGATAATTCAATAGGCCTACATGTCACCACAACTCTAACATGCAAGTTTGATAATGCTTAGGCTTACCACACTCATTCTCAGCAATAATTTTATGCTTTTAGACGTGAACTATTAACATTATTCCTTTTTCTTGGGGGGTCGTCGCAAATCTGTTTTGTTTGTTTGTTTGTTTGTTTTGGGGGTTGATATGTATTAGAGTATATGAACATGGGTTATGATTCATGTTCAGGATAGCTTACAGCTTGCAATGTTTTGCGCTGCCTCAAGAAGTACACGTATTTGGTGGAAAACGTGTCTGTGCACAATCAAAGTGAAGTTATATCAAGTACACTGTATCATTAGTCTCTTGTCTGAATTAATAGTGAAGAGTGCATCAATCTATAGGCATATAAAGTGATTTAAAAAATATTTACCAAAACATCATTTAACTAGGCTATGAATCACTATGTATACACTCAAAGATATTACAATTACTGTCTGTCAAACGCGTTGAAGGATTAAAAGGCATTGCATGACGAGCTAAACATTCAATTTCAAATGTTTCCTTGTCGTCATAACGCTATCACTAATTACGGTGTATTTCATAAAATTATGAAATATCATCGACTTTAAAGTGCATAGAAGCCCTACTCATATCAACTCCCTTTTGAACCCTGACAAGCTACATACTAAGCTTGTAATTTTTTGTTCTATATACATTCATACAACATGAAGGTCTTTAACAACAGAGCCAACCCCACAAGTTTGACCTCGTGCGGCCCCGTGTAAAGGTCAGACAAGATCGAATTCAAGCGCACAAAATATGATCGTACCCGTTCGGCTGAAATAAATGTACGCGTTTTGAGAGTGGGCATCATACTGTACCAATGATAATGTACGCCCGACGAATGCACAGAATACTGTATTGTATTACGTTTTAGTGGTGGAAAGGTATTTCTCTTGCCGGGTGCATTGCTGGACCAAATAATTGTGAAAGTCAAGTGACATCCATATTTTGAAGAAGTGATTAAACAAAAGCCGTTGTGGAAGGTTTGTCTTGTTGATCTGAATGCTGGTTCATGTACCCCTGACGAGGCAAGCACCAAGTACTGCGTTTTAATACTATATCATGTATTTAGAAAGACATCTTTCAGCTTTTGCACAAACTGCCTTTTGCACAAAATCTGCATCAAAATATGAATACGGAATAACTAAAGCTACCAGGTAGGTCCAGGACCGCAGTTTCTCTACACGCACCAGCTGACAGGGCATGCAGCCTAAGCACAATGGTTGTGCATGTAATAATTATAAAGGAGTGTGCTATTTGTTTTTGTGGTAAAATTGACTTAGGGTAATTATACTTAGCAACTTTACTGCACGTCAAACATATCGCAAAAAAAAAATAAGGAAATTATGACATTGGTAAACCCAGCAGAATCGAAATCATGTATATTATATCTTGTGTTAAAAGATTTGATTGACAAATGGATAATAGGTTTAAGAGGAGTGATGAGAAAATAACGCACTCTCTTGCATAAATTATGCGGCCACTCACTCTATTTTGCAATAAATGAATTTTTTTAAAGAAAGTATAAAGAACACTGTAAGATCTCTCTGGAAAGATGAACTCCATTTTTTCCCCACAAATTTCTTTTCCACGTCGGGTAACGCACTATTTTGCATATGCAACCACTCATTTGCAATAAATAACTTTTTTGAAAGACGGTATGAGAAACTATGTAAGGTATTCTCACAAAATTTTCAATCCCTATTCTGTTGAGTTTACATGAGGATTATACTCTGGAAAGATGAACTCCATTTTTTCCCCACAAATTTCTTTGCCACGTCGGGTAACGCACTATTTTGCATTCATTGTATGCAGCCACTCATTTGCAATGAATAACTTTTTTTTAAAGAAAGTATGAGAAACACTGTAAGATATTCTCACAAAATTTCAAATCCCTATTCTGTTGAGTTTACAGTGTACATGAGGATTATACTCTGGAAAGATAAACTCCATTTTTCCCGAAATATTTCGTTTCCACGTCCAACTTTAGTTACAACATCTTAAGCAATCAGAACAGAGAAAATGTCATTGAAAACAAACAGATCACAGGAAATTTATGAAACTGGATAACGCATGAACTAGTGGTGATTTTATCAATCATGATACAATTTAGATAAAACAAGAAACGCCACTGCCTTTAAGTTTTCCGTCCGAACATAACATGAAGTCCCTCATTAACAACATACTAAATGCATATGAAAACAGAATACATGTTTTTAATGGGGTAAATTGCCATGTAGCAGGACTCCAATAAAATCAAAATAACAACAACATACAATGTAAAGTCTGTTCTCTTTTCATGGCATTTGGCAAATGAACTCCTCTTCAAGAGTCTTAATCTCTTGACCATCTGCAATTCTCCACCACGCATTGAGTTATTCTTTTTTTCAGTAATTCCGCTTATTTGAATTAACATATATAAATAGAAAAATCTTACGAATATGTCCGACTTCACCTACATGTAATTTTCATAAGTTGAATGTAAACGGATATCGCTGGTTCCATTTCTTTTTATGTCTTTGAAATTCCGTGCACACATACAATGTAATAAGTTTTGTCAGCTTGTAATGATTAAAAAAGGTATGTCTGAAAGATATCACTGTGTTTTCATAGGAAAATTCCATCTTTGAAATGAGATTGCCTGTGCCTTTTGGTTTCTCATGATCATTAAATGTCAGTCGTCTCTCCTTTTTTTTTTTTTTTGCTCTTAGCTTGCAAAATATCAATGTCAGAGGAACACACACACACACACACACACACACACACACACACACAAACAAACTTTGTCTCTCCCCCTCATTCATACGTTTTGTAAAGTACGTATTGATGTTTGCTTAACAGATTCCACAACATTTCTCTAGACATGATTTTCATTACTGCCTTTTCTGGTCATTCTTGAATATACAGATGAAAGCTGTTCTGCTTGACGGATGACGCTTCCCACACAGACATGCTCATTTCGGGGACCAGCAGTCCACGGGCCACTTCCCGTGTCGATTTACCGATCTCTCAGTCTCGTCACCGTCCGTGCAGGGGAGTTCCACCGGATGAACAACAGGCGCTTGAGGAGGACGTTGTGTTTGAGTGGTCCAAGAGCCACGCCTTCGTCTACGAGACATCTAAAAGATCTAAAAGTCGCACAGAGGGTACCAAGAGCGATACCCTCCTCCCGGAACTTTTCACGGAGACTGGTGAAGACATCTTGGCACCGCGACCTCCTTCTGGGTCGGTACGAACCTCTTCGCTTTCTGGGTACTATTCATATGAGCAGAGAGGAAGTGTAGGGGAAAGCGGGTCACCCTCCCCATCGCGATGTGAGTCGATTCCCTTTAGCAGCGGACCAGAGTCGTCCTCGACTTGTTCATGCTATGCGACGCTGCACTCTTTAGCCGGGGATAACCGCGGGGAGGTTAGCGTCGTGGAAGTCGTAGATATTGCCTCGGAACACGAATTTCGCACGCGAGAGAGAATCAAGTCCGGTAGGTTCCACGTTGAGCGCGGCAGGTCTGCATCGACTCACCCAAAGTCGGCGCGAAAAGTGCGCCATTCGAACGAGGAACGATACCTGCAGGAAAAGTACCGAGAAAGGCCATGTTCGAGAGCTGAGAGTTTCGTCAACGATGAAATGTTGGATACGACGAGCGATCTCTCGCGTGAATGTTGCGACGTGCTGGGTCCTTGGCATTGTTACGATTGCAACAAGATCCTGCGAAGAAACGACTCGTTCTATCGCAGCAAGTCTGCCTTTCCGAGCATCCATATGACTCCTAAGAACTTCTCTACCATAACCTTAGTGCAAAGACTTTTTCCTGAGCTGACAACACTCGATATTCTGGAAGGTGTGGCCGACGGATACATTTCGTCGAGATCATTTTCGAAGGACAGAGTCATGGAGATCGTTGAACGCAAGAGGGCGGATGCCAAGAGAAAGGAAATCCAAGAGAAATGGAAAGGGGCCGCAAAACGCCGAATCAGTGCGTTTGATATCCCTGATAAAGTGAAATTCTTCAGCAACTTTACGGACTTGAGAGCACAAATTCTCGCGCAACAAGGAAGTTACACTGGCCTCAAAGGTGCCCTCTTTCCTTTGACCAGACCTTCCGAACAGCCACCACCCCCAGAGGTCGAGCTTGTCCTCAAGAAAGAAGAAGACAGGGAAAATCCGGCGAATTACTTCTGCCCGCCGCTGATGACTCGCGAAGAAATACTGCGCCAGAAAAGCCAGCCAAGATTTTACGCCGGAGCGCAGTCTGAATACAAGCTACCGGAAGCTCCACCCCTTACTGACATTCTCCACAAGTCGAATAAAGCTATGAGGGATCTAGATACAGAGGCTGGTGTCATGGACCTGTCGGAGAGGGGGTCGCCGGCAGGGCGCCCTCGCCCGGCGAGGCTGCAACAGGAGAAGCTGATGTCCGGGTCCAAACTGCATGGGCAGCTGGGCGGCGGCGGCGGTATGTTCGGTAAGCCACCGGGAAGAATGCGACTTGGTCGACCAGAGATCGGAGGAGGGTTTACCAGGAAATCCATGACAGCGTCTTCGTTCTCGAGGCCGCTCCAGATGGAGACCCTCAATGAAGACGGAAGCCAGAGCGAGAGGGAAGACGTGATGGAAGACGAAAATGATGAGGAACAAGATGATTTCGACTGTGCTGAAGAAGATGACGATCGCAAACCAGAATCAATGAGTCAATTTACTAGTAGTTCGAAACGGAAACCGCTGTCCCATCGAAACGGATTCAATAGCATGTCGCGTTTTAGTGCTTTTTCAGAAACGGAGGAGGAGGAAGAAGAAGAAGAGGAAGAGGAGGAGGACGAGATACAGGAGGAAGAGGAGGAGGTTCTGCTACAGGAAGAAGAGGGGGTTGAGGAGGAGGAGGAGGAGAAGGGGTCCATGAGGCAATATGAAACACAGAAATTTATTCCAGAGACGAAACATATGGAAATCAAGAGTGACGATAGTGACAATGACGACATTGACAGCATAGAATCAATGCAAAGGAGTGACGATTTAGTTTCTGATGAAAGTGAACAAGGATTGCATCAACCACCATAGATAAGGCCCCATGATAAAACTTACCCATCTCTAGAACATTTTGTCCCTCAGTCTGTTCCAGATTTGGCAATCGTAATACAAAATGATAAGGGCCAACTCCTTCTGTTTAAGAAGGCAATTGAGAGTATCATTTACAACCTGTTAGTACAGTAATTCATGTAATATCTCCCTTGATGTTTTGATTTAGATGAATATTAACATTACGTAGCGCTGAATGCAATAAAGACAATCAGTATGCTTTATTCTTTGACACAAAGAACAAGATACATTGTGGATTTCGTACCAAAGTATCAGAGTGGTACTGAAATCGTATTCTTCTTTTAATGTTGTCCCATCAATCCTAACATAAATGACCAACGAAAGAGTATATTTCGTGTGCGTTAATTTCATTTCTAGTAATCTCATTTCACGAGCGTTCTAAATTCGATGGACGTGATTGGTCACATGACGTCTATGAAAGAATTCATCAATTAATTATTCTTAACCCTTTCAGTGCAATTTAGTCAAATATGCACAAATTTTATACACATATATTGTACCTAGTACATTAAAGATAAGATATTGATATGGCCTGCAGTGGGTTAAAGATTGGGAACGTATAAGTGAGCACGATGACATGGGTACATGTGCTTTTTTTTAAAATGAAAAGTCACGTGTCCTTTCCACGTACAATTGTATGTGCGCGCTGGAGAAGCGCTTTGACAACATGATTCAGAAGGACAATATCTGTGACAAATAGCAACGAGGGATTTAAAATGTCCATTTTTTCTCTTTTCTTTTCACCATCTGATCAGACAGCAGAATAATCCCAGTCCCGTCATTATTTATTTTACTCAATATATTCTGCTATTCCCACCTTCGCCTTCTCCTAGAGAATTTTGTAACAAAATATTTAAAAAAAAAGAAACACGCGGCCATTACCACACATTGTCATTATTTTCACTTTCAACAGCAATAAAATGTTATCTGAAGAGATTTTACAGCATGATGCAACCCCCCCCCCTCCCAAGAAGTTCAGGGGGTGTTTCATCAATTTAGTCAGCGCTTGCAAGTTGTCTGTCACTGACAATTTCAGTAAAATCCTTGGTTTTGATTGGCTAAGAAGCTCTGGTCACTGACTGTTACTATGGTGATTGTCAGAGACTGACAACTATGATGAAACGGTGTCCAGATCTCAGCGATTTTTTTCCCCTTTTATTCCACTTTGTGTAGATGATCTGCATCGTTGCGGGATTTGGGATGTGCATTCGCAAAATGGTCAAAGTCACAATCTCGTTTAGTTGATTTTTATGTTGAGGATGACCACGGTTTGCCACTGTTGACCGCTGTGGTGCTGTGTCTGTTCTGTTGACTGTCAGTGTCCCCTACACAACTTGTGGCACCGTCATCACTCATTCTTGATGATGAGAGCGCACTTTAAAGAAATCCATTCAGTTTAACCTATTTAAGACTACATGCAGTATAGTCAGCAAGAACATAGAGTTATAATGATGTCACGCAGATAACCTTGCCTACTTGTATCCGATTCAACTAAAAATGCGTGAAAATGACAAGAATGCTAACCCAGCACTATATAGTAATTTTACAGACATTACTGCATACCTTTGGCTACCCGTCGATGTTGTATATGATCGTAATGCATAACAGTTATTACTAAGTTGGACTTAGTAATAGAAATAATCTCTTGATCACCTAAGGACGCATGAAGACAAGAATAGAAAAAATGGTTGAGCTTGATGTTGACTTAAAAAAGAATATCCCGTAAATATCATTTAAGATCGATAACTAATGGGAAACTATCATTAATGAAGGTGGTATCATCTGATACGTCAAAATTATTATCATATTTGGTCTGTTTGATGAAACGAAAAATAAATCGATGGATTTGTTGTAATCTCTCTTGCATGAACCATGGAAGAAAACAACGCATAAGTGGTCACGAACATCAATAATTGAAATGGTTGAGTGCGTGTTTTGTCGTTGAGGCATTTCTCATAGCAATTGTCTATTGGAATTAGATGTGCCATACTTTACACCAAACCTACCTCGTAGGCAACGAATTGACAATCATCGTCAAGTGCTGTGTATCTGCGACGATCATTTTTAATGACTAGTGGGTATATCTTTGAAGGGAATTACTGTGCTATTGCTTCTCATTCTGGGTACGATTAAGACTGGGCTTATTATTTCCTCGTTTCTCATGATTTGTGTTCTACAAATGTTATTGCCAACGGTTTTGAAGAAAAGGATAACGTATGTAAATGGACCTGGACACTGACAGAGAGTTTCTTATTACTCGCAAAATGAGATAGATCTAATGTGTCTCTATCGAGTCCGTGCAAAATAAAGATTGATATTTTTAAACTTATATTATACTTTGATATTTCTTCCTCTGCTTTGCATGTCATATAAAGTTGGTATAGATTATGCGAATTATTCTAAACAAGCTTGAGGGAGACCACAAACTTTTTTTATTGTATCATATAGGTGAAAAGCAAACGATTCAGAGGCCAATAACAGAGAGTTTCTTATTACTCGCAAAATGAGGTAGATCTAATGTGTCTGTATCGAGTCCGTGCAAATAAAAATTGGTATTTTGCAACTTATACTTTCCTCTGATACTTATTCCTCTGCTTTGCATTGCATATATTATATTGGGTATAGATTGTGGCATTTAGACAATCTTGAGGGAGACAAACTTGCTTCATTATATAATAGGTGAAAAACAAAAGATTGAGATGCCACATTTCATCTGCATGGAACATTCAAGAATGTGTATGTGTGTGTGTATGTGTGTTTGTGTGTGTGTGTATTTGTGTGTTTGTGTGTGTGTATGTGTGTGTGTGTGTGTGTGTGTGTGTGTGTGTGTGTGTGCGTGAGAGATTGGGTAAGCGAGATTAGTAAATGTCAGTTGATGGTTATCCCCTTCTGGTACTCACACGAACAAGTGGAGTCAACTTGGTGACAAAAATATTTAGATCTAGACATTACGATGAAACTACAGTGTTTTACCATCCGATTCTACTCATCGTTACTGGTAATGACTATCATCGACATTGTCCTTTATATGCGTATATAATATTATAACCGACATATTTATATCGTATATGATATAACATGCGAAACATGAATTCCACTGAAATGTCCTGTGATGCAGTTTGTATTCATCGTTATCTTATTGATTATGCATTTTACGCATGTCTGGCCAAAGCACTTAAGATCGATGTTTGAGGTAATAGATTATTTCCCTAGTGCAATCAATAGGATTATATAGAATCAAACTTTGTCATTAATGAAAGTTATTTGGAATACATAATCATATAATAATTCAATTCAATTCATTTATTTTTCATACTTCTCATTTATGAACATTACAACAGAAATCAAACAAGTTCTTTTACCTTAAAGTGCAGAAAAAAAACAATATACATGGTGATAACACAGTAATTACATGTCATGATAACTGGTCAAAAACGAAATCGAAATGGGGTTGATCAAAGAGAAGTATGACGGGACCTACATGAAAGCTAGCTTGTTTGGCTGTAAGTCCCTAGTAATCAGTGTTTGGTGAAAAAGAAACGGAGAACGGATAGAAGATAAGACCAGATGATGTAATGGTGCCAAGTAAGAAAAGCGGGGTATGCCTATGTGATAAAAGAAGAAGAAGAAGTAGGAAAAAAATGTGAACCATTACTGTGACCGAGCTATCATTGGTTTCCGGAGTACAACATGATTTGCGTAATTATAAAGCCTACTTTGGTATAGAACACTATAAACTGTTGTTGCGTTAAAACTATCGCCAGGATATGATCAGTAAGACACAAAAAGTAACATGTACAGTTATGCATAGTTATACATAATTATGTCAACCCTGCTGATTTATATCTAGTTATCTAAATGGTGTTTTTTTTTAAATCTTGTCGGTATGATGCATCAGCTGACGCATAAAATGTCATATGCTTGCACAAACACAATCAGATTCAACAATTTAAACATAAACATGTGCGCACACAACTATTGGTACATCTACTTAATGTACTTGATACTGAACACAAACAAACAAAATGAAAAACAAACAAAAATTGAGCTTACAATATTCATGACAAATGCCAATATCATGATTATGTTTCTTTAGCTTTCACTTCGATTCAACAGCATGGTCCCTATACACACAAAGAAAATTCCCCTATTATTGATTATTATGATAAATCAAGTAATTGTTAAATGTCTTACAATCATGCTGTAATCCTCCATCTTTGTGAGAAAACTTTTATGTTGTGGGGGAAGTATGATACTAATATCATGTATAAAAAGGCGAATAAGCCAACTTTCATCTCGTTTCATAAGCCGCGACGGTAATATAAATTCATGATATTCCATTCCATGACTGCGTTGTGAGGCAAAGCCGCTCGCAAGTACTTGAACCTTGGTACACCCCCACGAGTCATACTTCAAGGAAGGATAATTACTTTCCACTTCTTCTGGATGCGTGGTACTTACAGACAGGGTTGACTGAGAAAAAATGGTTTTTCTGTACCGCGTGGCTAATGAAAAGTTTTCTCTAATCACGATGACCCCTGTCGTACCATATAGCATAATGCTTAATTACATCTTCCCGTTTTTTATTGTCACTTGATTACCCTTCTGTAATAAAAAAAGATCTCCTTCTGATGAAACCGGAAGAACAGACAAAACTGCAGTAGGCCTGCACCACGTTTTTCATGTCATTTTTGTACACTGTGTGTAAAACTCCATTCACGTGATATACGTCAACTTTGTAGTAGATAATGTATGTGTGCGTGTGATGCTTCTACAAAATAAAAGTCTCGCGCCCTCAGTTGACAGGATTTTTAAATGGGTGACATTTGGCGTTCTGTACGAAACCAGCGGAGCTTGTACTTCTGAATGCATTCTCAACACGATGTGTGTAATTTCAGATAAGCAAGAGTAGTGGTGGATTGTGAGTGAAATCTAGGTGAAGGTAATTTTTCGAGGCTGATTTTTCGACGTTGATTTGAGCTACAGGGAACATATCGGGGAAGGAAGGATGTAGAGTGGTAATAGGAACAGAAGAGCCGCGTTGAGGAGAATCGCTCCTCATCTGAACGTGTGTCAGGATGGCGGGAGAGAAAGCCGAGATGCTGGACTTGTGCGCTAGACTGTGCCTCTCACCACAAATACTGGTATGTTACGTAATGCTTTTAAGTTTTACAAGTATGATATTGACATGCCAAAACACAACACACTTGGCCATCTTGAGATGTCCAAAAGTTGTAAACAGGCCTCTATAGAGATTTTTCTCTGAAGTTCAAAAAAAAAATGAATTGAAGAGATAGGTTTACATGAATAAATCAACTTGGAGATACAACGAAATGTATGGTGGAAGTTGATAAGCGATCATACGTATTAACTGATCACTAGTATCTATTTTTGCATGACTTCGTAAAGGGTCTCCAATGACGACAGCCAAATTTGGACTTGGTCGTTCTTATACTTAGGCATTCAAACATTTTTGAATGATGCCATGAACAGTAGAAGAAGCATTTCCTGTATTGTTCATACTTAACATGCTTAAAAGCTGCTCTGTGCTCGCTGTTCACTGAGATGCAGTACTTTATCCAGGCCACTCAAGCTCAGCTGATATAGCTTATAGGCCTCCCTTTCTCTCCTGATGTTCATGCCATCGAGCGCGCTACAGTGAGCAGGTGGATTTGACAGCGTTGTCATGGTAACCCCTGCTCGATCTTCATGGTTAATGAATATACTGTATACACCAGTCGAGGAAAAGTGTATAGGCCTAGGTTGATCTCGTGGCTGAACTCGTCCCTGTTCTATATCTTTACTTTATATTTATTCCTGTTGATAGAGGCCATCATGATTAGATGAATAGTTTTCTTTTTAGAATCGTAATTCGGAATCAGGGAATGTTTGAATCTGTTCATGGTGAGTTATGAACTTCCAGAGAAGGACGAGCGACGCAGACCATTCTGAAATGTCGACAGAAGGCAGATTGTCAATTTCTGCACTGTACTTTCTAGAAATATAGGCAAGAATATCTCTTTCTCTCTCGTTAATTCATTCGCTGTCACACTTTTTCATTTTGCAGTTGATGATTTATTTCCTTACCCTAATATACGTTACCCAAGTATACACTCTGTTTCACCTTTCCACACTGCTATTCCCCTACATTCCCTCGAACAGTCATGCTCATCACTCCCAAGTATTTCGTGAAGGCATTGTCGACTGTTTGACCTGATATTAAGCACTCAAATTTGCATCGTAGTGACTCTGGCATATCCTATAAACGATACAGATAACACGCCATAGGGAGGACGTCTGGTGGAAAGCGAATACTGCATGAATTTAATATGCGGGACGGCAGTGTGAAATCTTTAACATTGACAATCAAACTGTAAATCAGCGGGCCAGCCCACAAGGAATTATTGATGATCACGCGCAAACACATTTATGCACCTGCTCTCTCAAACGTACTGGAAATAAGGCTTCAAATACAAACCAATAATATAGGCATGAGAAAGAAAAACATGCAGCAAAGGAAAACGGTTCGGCTGCAGAGCAAGATTACTATACAGGTGGACAAACATGTTGGTAGTGTAGTGTTCGCCACGATGAAGATTGCAAAGATTATCAATTCCTCATCGTTATAATTGCCTTTGTTTTAGAATTAATTTTCTTAATAATTACAGTTATAATTCATTACAAGCCAACTAAACAAATGCATTCTCCATTTTCACCACAGTTGTATGTTATCACATTCTTTTTCTTATGTTGACATTTTCAAAGTTTGGTTTTCTTGTTTCATTGTAAGAATACAATCGAGTGTTAAATTTGTTTGTTTCTCTGTTTGCTATTTTATTTGAAAATGAAAATAATTGAATTTGTATATTTATTTCCATATCCTGTGCAGCAACAGGACAAAAAAAAATGATAACAATATAATATATCTGTATTCAAAATCACGATTCCCTCTCCTTAAACGAAGTTTAAACTCAGGTATAATTGTGAATTAACATTGCAGTTTGGATGTGGATTGGAGTTAATCGCAATCAAAAAATGAAGACTATGTGAAATGTACATACTTTTATCTAATCGCCAACTAATCGGCAAGTATTTTGCCTGAAATGTCAGGGCAGTCTTCAATAGTATAGGTACGAGAGGGTTAATGTTAGTGTGCGCCGTTTTAAACATATATATATATATATATATATATATATATATATATATATAAAGACTAAATACAGTCGTATAAACACCGCAGGAGCCAAAAACTGGCTCTTTCTTTCTTTCTTTCTTTCTTTCTTTCTTTCTTTCTTTCTGTCTTTCTTTCTTTTTTGCCTTTGGTGTTTATACGACTGCATTTACTCTTGATATCTATTTACTACACACCGACGCAGAAGTTTCATATTTTGATTAAATATATATATATATATATATATATATATATATATATATATATATATATCTCTTTCTCATAGATATAGATATAGAAAGATATAGATATATACATATACACACATCGTACACACAAACATACAAACATACACACACACACATGCGTTGAGTAAAACTTGATATCAGTGAAAATCAACTGTATACAGCCACCCCATGGTGGTCCCCAAACTTCCCTCCATCAACTATTCACCATGCATTCTTTCCCCGCAATAATTACAAACATTGAGACCACGCAGCAGACGATGTTTTGAAATCCAGCAACCTGTTGATGGCGCCTTCGATTAACCTAACATGACCTTGTGTGTATCATGTTCTTTTAAACAGAGCGTGTTTTTGAATTAGCAGCGTGCCCTGAATGCAGATAGGGAATTCTAAGCTGAATTTACCCATGCTCATAATGTTCTATAATTGTGGTATTATGCTCTTAGGTTCCGGTATATCTCACAAGCCAACATTAAGTGCAATTTCATTCTATCTGCAAATTGCTGAATCTAATACATCAAGAAAAAGAAAACGAAATGGTAGCACTGCGATTTACTAAAACATTAATTAAGAAATTTTGGAATTAGAGAGTTTCTCATGGCTCCGCGTAACAGTCTCAAACAAATTGTACAATATGCAAATTGGTGATGGTGTCATCGGTCAACACAACGGCCGATGGGTTGGTAAATGAAAATAAGATGATATAAAAAAACAGCTTTTGGAACGATGATTCAGCCACTACATTTCTATCTCCTAGAGGATCATCACAACGATATAATAATTCCATTCAAAAGCTGCTGGATACTGGATACTCTTTTACTGGTTTCGTTACAACAACAATAAAACAACAACAACTTCTACTACTACTGCTGCTGCTGCTACTACTACTACTACTACTTCTACTACTACTGCTTCTACTACTACTACTATTACTACTACTACTACTACTACTACTACTACTACTACTACTAATACTACTACTACTACTACTACTACTACTACCACAACAACAACTGCAACAACACAACAAAACCCACATTATCATAGTGCGTACAAGGCTTTGACCGTATTATTATGAGACCCAATGATCCATTTGACGAACATGCTAACGAACTAGGCACATTTTTTTTCGTCATCCTCTGCAAATGTTTCCATGAAAATCTATGATGGTACGACCAGAAAATGTATACATCTCGTAACTTAACAAAATGATTCCAACCGAATCTCATGTCGCCGAAGTCAGTCCATCATACGGTCGTCACAATCATTACAGCAGAGCAGTGGTGTATATAGAGGGAGTAGGCCTATTATGATGCCATAAATGTATACTACCAATCATATTGGTATTTCCGGGAAATAACGTATATTTGACAAAAGAATGGCGAGTTAGACCAGTTGGTACAATATCCGGACCCGAAAGCATTTTATGACTATGGCATAGCTTTACATACTCGTTTCAACTCTGTCGCAGTGTTTATCGATGAAAATAGTAAGGTTTTTACTGACACACTTCCGTAGCATGCTGTCTTCGGGGAAAATTAAAAGCAAACAAACTCGTTTTATAAGCAAAGATATACCCTGATTTAGTGCCATGGTTGTTTGAATATCTATGATTATGAGTATTGACTTGTCGGTAAGGAGAATCAAGAATATTGAGACAATTTTCAAGCCAGTCAATGCGAAGTCATCGTCATCAAATAAGATAGGTCTTGGATACAATCATAAACAGTTGTTAATCGTTTGTTTGTCTGTTATCAAGCAAAAACAGACTGCACTTCACTTCAGCTATACTTCGTATAGAATGATAAGAAATGGTTCGATATGTTGATTGGATTCAATACGTATAGTTCCTTTAGGTGTCTACCACTTATAAATTTACTTATTTAGATGAGTCGTATGAAAATCAGGTGGGTCGTCGTTTGAAAAAAAACAAAACCGGGTGCTGTTTGTTATTCCGAAGGTTCGTTACTGTCCGAAGGATCGTTATTCCGAAGGTTCGTTAATATGAAACACACAAATTCCCTATGCCTAGATGTTCGTTAATCCGAAAATGAGAAAGGGTTCATTAATCCGAACATTAATTGTGGCGTTATTCCGAAGGTTCGTTAATCCGAAAATGAAATAGGATTCGCTATTCCGAAGGCTCGTTTATCCGAAAATGAAATAGGGTTCGTTATTCCGAAGGTTCGTTAATCCGAAAATGAAATAGGGTCGTAACGAACCTTCGGAATAACGAGCCTTATTTAATTTACGGATTAATGAACCTTCGGAATAACGAAGCTTATTTCATTTTCGGATTAATGAACCTTCGAAATAACAAACCTTACTTCATTTTCGGATTAACGAACCTTCGGAATAACGAATTTTCGGAGTAACGAACCTTCGGAATTACGAACCTTCGGAATAAAGATCCTTCGGAATAACGAACCTTCGGAATAACGAACTGTAACAAACAACAACAACAACAACAACAATAAGACACTATCAAGTCACTTTCCATTTGCCCACAAACGTGTCGGGTGTCATTATGTGGAACAATAGCAGAGTGAACTCAACTTGAACGGTCATCAACAAAATAAGAATTTTCAGCTTCAACGTGCGGATAAACAACTCCATTGTAACGGCACTATTTACCATTTGCAGATGAAGCAAAACCCCAGCTTTAGTGCTGCAAAATAGTTCTTAAATGTGAGTTAGGAATAGAAACAACCAATGTAAAAATGTCAATCAGTATAACCAATGTGAAATATTGTTAAATATACAAAAAATTAACAATAGTTATTGTTTCTATATAGAATAAACCGTCTACAGTTATCATGGTTTATTGAAAAAATAGTGATGTCTCCTTATATTTGAGGCTTTATTGCAAAATGTAGAGATGGGTGGATGTTTTGTGATACAACTGACCTAAACAAATGCGCCAAATGTGATAACTTAAAAATTTTTAAGTCACCGCTCCCAATGGTAACCAAAATTTGAAAAATATCAATATGCGTGCTTTTCGCGGCATCTCGCTGTGGACATGACAGTAGGTAATAATAGGGTCGTACTATCATGATCAATCCGTTGCTACCAGTGGTCTTGACTTCGTTAACAATAATTCGTTGTCGTTGTCAGGAGACCATCGTATGTCTTTTCAAAGATCTCTCCTTGCTTCCCAATTCCTTAGAATTCAGTGGCTCCGGTTTATCATCGCAAACATCGATCATTGTGTGTGTCTTCGATTGGAGCCTGGATGCTAAGATCTTAACAAATAAATCAAATGGGGGGGGGGGGTAGCTAGAGAATACGTGAGAATGCAAAGTTGGTCGGAGCACGGACGAACCCTCGACATTCGTCCATAATAGCTCGGACAGTAATTGACCGCCTTGATTACTTCTTGTTGAGCCTAGTTTATACCGAGAGATGGACAGGACAGTTGCCGAGGTAAGAATTTCTCTGGAGGGTTACAGTTCGTTATTTCGAAGGTTCGTTAATCCGCAAATGAAATAACGTTCATTATTCCAGTGGTTCGTTAATCCGAAAACGAAATTCTGAAAATACGTATGTACGCACCTCTCATTTTATGATTAACGAATCTTGTTTTATTTTCAAATGAACGAACTTCTAGGTATATGAGGGAATTCGTGCATGTGTATGGGAATAACGAACCTTTGGAATAACGAACCTTATTTCATTCTCGGATTAACAAACCTTCGGAATAACCAACATCTACCCTCTGGAGATGCTGCGTTATATATGAAATCGTTGTTTATTCGAACTGCCTCGAACGCATGCAAACAAAATACGACGTATTCTTTGATGTGTTGCCTCCGTCTTTTGCTGCAATGTTTGTTGATTCCCTGCAAATACCCTAAGCAGAAACAGCCTCTTATACCACTCTGAGAGTGATGAAGCCTGGAGTCTATAGTCTATCACATTTTGATTTGATTTTGGTAGTGTAATTAACAGAATAAAGATACCAATTCAACTGGTCATAACTTCGACAAAGGTAGTGAGGAGATGATCCAAATAGTTTCTAGTCATCTTTGTTTCCGTCATCGAGCCAACTTAAAAAAAAAATAAAAAGCTACAACAAGAAACAAACAACGATTCTTTACTACTATGTGCAGTGCGCGACTGAGTGAACAAACTGAAAATCCATTAATGAATCGTCTTGCCAATTAGCAAAACACTACTGATATTAATCCTTCTTCATTTGTTGAAAATGAGTAAGACAAAGTATCAGTTAGACACAGAATGCAAGAGTATTAGAAAAAAAAATATGGTTGGCCAACCCCTGGTTTGAAAATTGTTTTGGAGGTCAAACACCAACAGAAATATCTCTCCAGTGAGTTCATCCTTGGACAAGGATGTAATGTCCCTCATGACTCATTAATGATGATGGTGAGGCCGTCAGGAAGTGTAGTGAAAATAATAGCCCTGATGAGGTATCCCTGAGTGAACAAAACGAGATGCTATTCCTAACCCAAGTACTGGAGATGTGATGACGATAATGGTGATATTGATTATGCTATGAAGCCCATAGCGACAGGAAATTACGCCTCTTCCAATTCATAATTTGAAGGTGACTGAGTGATAAATTTAGTAATCGAGGAAATTTATTTCAAAGTAAGGAGTGGAGGGAAAACGTTTAGAGCTGCAAATCGAATCGAGGTGTTGGTTTTTTGTTCTTTTTTATTGATTTCGTTCTATATTTAGATTATCAAAGAGTACAATGACAAATATATAATAAAAAAAAATAGCTGGAAGGGGTTCATCTCCTACATTGTGTTCACTCACGCAGTGTAAATTATATCACAATGAATATTATCCAACAAAATGAATACGAACGACAGATTGATAAGACAGAGTGTGTGCGACCTAAAAGAGGGAGAAAAAGAAAGGAAGTTAAGTATAATTTAGTCAAAAAGCTATCATGAACTTTTTAAAAGAAATTAGGGAAAACTATAAGTAATAATCTCTGATTCCTGTGCGTCTTGTGTAAGAGAAAATAATGTAGGTTTCGAAGGAAACAACTGCCTCAATTAGGACGTGGTGTGGGGTTACTACTTCAATAATTCCGCAACCAATATCAAGCTATGGACACATCATTCCTTCATTAGAAAAAAAGTGTATGATATTATGTATTGTCGCAAAATGAAAAGAACATTAAAGTTTGAATTTGAGTTATCCAACATTGTCTTTGATTGAACACTGTACCAAAAATCAGGGTGATCCTGCTTATCTATACGAAACAGATCACTGACTATACATTCATTTATGGTCAGGTGACGCAATTCACACGATAGTCACTTGTTCGAGACTAGAAATGAGGTTTAATGAAGGAAATAGGACATTCAAAACGTTTTACCATTTATATCTCTCTTTTTAACATTTCATCGGTATTCAATTCAGAATTTTCTGGAATAATCCAAGAAAAATCGTGAAGTTGTTTGCTATGATTTTTCTTGTTGCTACTTTTTCATCAGTTGCTTTGTAGCATACCCAACGCCACAAACAGAGAAATATCATTTGGTCATGAGGAGAAGATATATAGAGACAAATATAGACAGGAATAGACGGATTACGATAAGACCATATGAAGCGTAAATGAATTAATAACATCACAGAAGCAAACATGAGGCCAAGAAATAAGAGACCTAAAATGGATGAAAATACGTATAATCATATTAAGAGCCTAATAATGGATTGACTATAAATCAATTGATTGACAAATTGATAAAGCATGTACGTAATGTATAGACAGGTACGGAGAAGGATCGTTTAAGGGGATGATATAGTATTGGTTGAGATGAGTATTCAGCTTTTAACTTTTTTCTAAATACTTAAGAAACAACATATAAGACGTTAAAAGAGCGTACAATGCTGAGAAATTTAAAGTTTGTTTGATGAAAACCGGTTTTGAAATAGCTCATATATCCAAAAACAAAAGTACAACAAAGCGATCCCATATGATAAAAGATGGGTCCCAACTTTTATTAGGATCACTTTGTTTTGGATATCTAAGCCATTTCAAAACCAATTTTCGTCAAACTATGAATCCCTCTTCGAATCATGTGCTCTTTTATATTATACTTTTCTCGTTATCTCACAAAAATGTTGGAAACCTGAAGCCCCATCTCAACCTAAAATGTCTGCCATCCCTTTAATAAAAGTCAAAGAAGGAGCTGTACTACAAGTTGATGAATCAGTGCTCATCATCTAAACGTCTAAACGTGCATGGTTTCAGCTTTCGATCCACTTACACACAACTTTGCTATCTTTCGAGTCAATTCTAACGGGGGACATGTGGGACGCCTCTTTTTGTGTAAAGATCCTCCTAAGCCGTTCGGCAAGCAATCTTGTTAGTTTTGTCTGCATGGCTACTGATTCTAACCTTCTCCTCGCAAAGAAATTCGCCTGTAGCCCCGCTTATTCATGGGATGGTCCACAAATAGCATACCTATACATTATTATTACCCCCTACTTTGCAGGAAAGAAGAGACTTTGTAAAACAGCCCGGGAATATAATTGTTTGTACTATACATAACAGACAAACGTAACACACAGTCAGGTTGGTAACCTCTCTTTCCTTGCCTATTTTTGTTTGTTGTTATTTTTGCACACACTTTCAACCTCCCCTATCATAAGATGGTGGGGCTCTGTAAAGCCATGATCAAAATAAGCTATATTGTCTTTCAATTTGAGAATGTTTGTGTGGCATATCTTGTCTTTGCACTGTTTTGACTTGTGACTATTACAATGTCAGGTCTCGAGGAAAATGTATTTAACTATAAATGACAAAAAATTAAAACATAAACAACTGCGTACATACATGTAATACGTATAGATTATATATATTGACAAGATGACAAAGTAGGGTAGTCATGCATTTCAGTCCAACAGTGCTATTTATTTAAACCAAATTTTCGACACATGCATGCACACATCTTCTTCAGGGTCGACATGAACAATAATGAAAACAAACCAGGGGGGCGTTTCATCAACGAGTTCGTCGGGGGTTTTCACCGACGAATTTGCTATCAGCCAATCAGACGCAAGGATTTACACTGACAACTGTTAAAAGCTAATGAAATTCTTGGTCTGATTGGCTGATAGCAAATTCGTCGGTGAAAACTCCGACGAACTCGTTGATGAAACGCCCCCCAGATGACTCTATTCTCTATATACACATGCATATGTATATATAATGTCACAATAGAGAAATGCATTAAATGCCAATTGCCTTGATTTTAATTCAAAATCCGAATTTTCGGGGGCCTCCCCCTTCGTCAGGGATGACACTGTCAGGGTTGGCACTGTCATCCCTGACGAAGGGGGAGGCCCTCGAAAATTCGGATTTTGAATTAAAATCAAGGCGATTTGGCATTTAATGCATTCCTCTATCGTGACATTATTATTGCTAGTTCTAGTACTGCCAATACGCGGAGCAACTACAATGTTTATATATATATATATATATATATATATATATATATATATATATATATGTGTGTGTGTGTGTGTGTGTGTGTGTGTGTGTGCGTGTGCGTGTGTGTGGGGGGTTTGTGTGTGTATCCTATACACATGTATCTTTATAGAGTTATGATTTACATAATTTTCTTCGGTTCTATATTATGTATAAATATACATGCTCATGTAAGAATGCTGGTTTTATGTGTCGGTAGCGTGGTGTGCACTCTTAGCTATGATGTCAAGCCACAGTTAAACATTAGTCCATGCAGGAGACAAGGTGGTAGTTCCAAGATATACGATTGTTTATTACATATAATAATCAGGAACAGTAAGTTGAACATTACAATGATTCCGAATTCAAGAATGATGAATAATATTGATGAGGGAATATTGACAGTACTAAATGGAAAGAATGCTGTTCACTCCTTCTTGGCACATGACCGAACAGAGTCGGGGACGGAGTAAGATTGCCTCAACTCCAGGAGCAAAAGATATATATCAGCATGGATAGGAGAGGGTCTCTGATGTGGGGATTATCGTTTTATTGAACAGTATACAGTAAGGGACTGACTGTGGGAATTGTAAACACAGTTAGTCTGAATTTACTTAAACTTGATTGGGGACAAAAGGAAGGATTAACTATTGAGTAGAGATTAACCAAAGTAATAACAAGGATGGTTGGGTTCTGAATGGAAGTTTCATTGGAGGTTTGATGGTCTTGTTAATAAAAGGATATGAGACTATAAAGCTGGGAAGTGTACACAGGGTTTTGGATTGAGCTGATCTTTCTAGACAGAATGATTGGGCAGGAAATTTGGATAAATTCTTAACCCGGTCAATCGAGAAACACTTGTATTCTACATAAGGTTTGTTCTGTTTTATGATTTTAAATAAATGATTCACTAAAGTATGAAGTCCCAATTTCTCCATCTTACACTCATAATACGCATATATTGTATATATGAGTATGCGTGTGTGTGTGTGTGTGCTTGCATGTTTGTATAATGCAATACTTTTTCCCTTGAACTGTATCAATAACTGATAATCAGATTCTGATTGGGGACTTGTTTAACTATTGACAGGCGCACCTGATTGCTTGCTCACGCACCCAAAACTGTGTGCATTATTAATATCTGTATTTATCAAACCGATGTGCTGCTCAGATAACGAGCAAATAGGTAGAGTTCAATATTATTTTTTTTTCGTTAATCCGGCGAGTTATTTCTTTCTTTATAGGGCTAAATTGTGTGCAGTGTTGGTCATCATATCTATGAGGAGATCTGAATCATATCTTCACTGTTTGACATGGGAGGGACAGGTTCGTGGGCGCCGCTCGAGTTGCCATGATGAGAAAGGAATTTTAACGAGCTTTTTATCGCATTTGTAAATGTTGCCAGTTCTATTTTCTTTTTATGTTTTTTTTTTATTTTGCCACTTTTATATCATGTACACTGCATGGCACTGAGCTGTTGTTGTTTTATTCTTTTTCGAACAAAGCGTCTGGTTTTCTATGTCATTGTTTCTATAATGTTGCTTGCTCTCATTTCGGCATATCATAATCATGAATGTGAAAATAATGAAAAGGCAAAGCAGATAAAATCAATGGATACAACAAAAATAGACTAGACTGCCTTCGGTGGAAGTTTTCGTTATGCAAGCTTTTATGAATTTGACTATTGCGTATATTTCGCGCAATAGACATTATCAATGCAAGTCATTTCTAAAATAGATACAACTTTGAATAAAGACTATCTTATCGCCCAACAGACGTCCATCAGTTTTAATTCATTCTGCAAAGTGCGATACCAAAGAGAGAATTTTCAAGAGGAAGTATAAGAGGGGAGAAACTTCCGTATAAGATCAATTCGAGTGTAGGTATGAGACCTTCTTAGGTCTTCAAGAGCAACCACGTCCGTCTTTCTGCGGTGCTCCAAGGACACCTGGCTAGCTATGAATAGCTCAATCCAAAAGACTCTTAAAGAGAACGAAGCACTTAAGTTGCCTACAGTTGGAATAGGAGAAGACAACTGATTCAGACGCATCTCCAGGCGTTTACTAATATTATCGTTTTTGTATCTAATCATGATTTTGCATCACCAGTTTGGCGTTCTGCGACCAATTTTTTTTTTCTTTTGTTAGTCTCCATGTCTACACTCACAAGGGGGCAAAGAATCGAAACAGGATTTTTGATTTTGATCAAAGATGACTCTTGTTTTCATTTCAATCCCGAATATAAAACTAGAAGATAATTGTTTTAATCCATGACGTATGAAAGGACATAATTTTGTTTCAACATTTCTGGCAAATGTCGTTACAAGAAGATTCAAATCCTTAACAGACGGATATAAGTCCGGAATGAGACAAAGAAAAAAACGCCGACAAATACAGAGAATGAGAGACTTACAGAGTAATTTCTGAGGGTCAAGTGCATCTCTTCGCCCAGGACATGTTTGACCTACCAATGGAATAGTCTGTTTGAGGTTTTTTTTTTCATATCAGCTTCGACTAATGTAAATGTTAATATGAAATATGTTATCTTATTATTTGTTGTTTCAGATTTTTCTCTTGTATTTGCATACTTTATGCATTTTCCTCTCAAACGTGAACAAAAACTGATGACTATAGATCGACATATAAATTGATGTGAAGAAACATGAAGCAAAGATTATATGAACTGACGATTTGTAACTTCATTCTGAGATATAGACTACTTTATGCAACCTTGTGACATCGTGCCAATGGAGAATACAGCACACACACAAAAAATAATGATACAGGAGTCCGCCGTTGTAAGCAAGGCTTGACTATAGGATAGTAGCAATAAAAACACATCGAGAAATTCTTTATATTGCTGATATCTACATTCATCAATTAGACCAACGATTGAAAAAGCATATACTTAATGCAAAACGATGAGTTAAATGGCTTCAAGACATGAATTACATTGTTGTACTTAAATCGCGAAATCACATTAGCGCAACAAGCTTTTTGATTTGACCACGGAGGTAGCGCCATGATACGACGCCAACTTTTTCATTTAAGGGCTTTTTACACTTGTAAAATTTTGCTTAGCCCCGGACCAACGGTGGGGCTAAGGGGGGGCCTTAGCCCCACCGTTGGTACGGGACTATCCTTAGCCCACTTTCTGTTTACACTCGTTTTTGCCAAAGTGGACTAGCCCCACCGATAGTACGGTACTATCTGGCCCTGCAAAATAGCAGGGGTTAGCACCGCAATTGCGGTGCTAGCACCGCAATTGCGGTGCCAAGCAAGTGAGTGTAAACAGAACGAAAAAATAATCCTGGGCTAAGCGACGGAGACGAAGTCCGACCCTCACTGACCAATCAGAAACGAGGTCATCAAGTGCTGCCGGTGCGTGCGTGTACTTGTACAGTACACAGCGTAATTATGAATATTCGTGTGGTTTGGAAAGTCCTGGGCTAAGAAATACGAGTGTAAAAAGGTCAGTTTTCTCCTTAGCCCCGGACAAGAGATAGTACGGGACTAATTGGCGAGTGTAAAAAGCTGAAAAAATTGGTACGGGACTAACGATAGTCCTGGGTCAGAGAAAGTCCGGGGTTAAGAAACACAAGTGTAAAAAGCCCTTTAGTCTTCCCTTATCACTCTAACAACTCAGAAACATGATGTCGACCTTGTTTCGATGATAGCCTTTCGCGCTGGTCAAACAAAGTGACCGGTGTACTGCGATATCTCCTCTCAATGCAGCAGAGTACACAACTCCACTTTGGCTCCTTACATTGCTAACGGTACCTTTTAGAGCACTGCGAGAATGGCCCCTCGTAAACCATGGCCGTAGCGCAGCTAACGGTAAGTGTGCATACAGCGGGTCCTTAATTTCTGTTTAATTAACGACTATCAGTCCTAGGCCTGATAGAGGGGGTACACAGAGTCGTGAAAGCTAAGATTAAGCAACTCGTGTTATGGCCGTCATGAAGCTATAAAAAATGCGAAACACGCTCAATGTTTTGACGAATCACGTCGTTGAATGTATAGTGCCAATCACGAGCCTTTTGAAACATTCGGCGTTCGAGTGCGAAGTGGTCTCCCTCGATGGAACATAATCTCCATCCGTCACTCCGAGGAAAGAGCAGTGGTTTACCTTTTAGTCGCGAGAGATGCTGAAACCAATCTCGTTAGTTAGACACGATGCACTGATTCTGGAGTTGGACTTTGCATTCAGCGACAAGCAGCTTCACCTATTCACTCTGCCATTGTAATTTCAAAGAACAAATCGGAGGGAAAGAAGCTTTCTTGATCATAATTATCGTTCATATGCTATAGTTTTGTGTTTCGAAGACAACGCAATGAAAGATGCCATCCAGGAAACTTCGGGTAAAATACATACCAGTGAGTATCATATCAGCTTTTGTTCTTCATATTCAGGACGATTTACTTTTATTTTGCTATCACCCGTGTCACAATTTGTGTTTCTATATACTTTCGCTCCTTAATTTCCATATTTAAAATGTGCAACAAGCTGATTTTATATCAACTTACTCGACAAGAATTACCAAAAGTAACGTTATGGTTCCTACTGTACTTCTTTTTTTTTTAACGCTTGGTGTGTTCTTGTGAAAATTTGGAAGGAGTTGCACTACTCCCAAAGCACTGCGAAATTAATTTGCTGAAGTATAAAGTGACAGCAGATATTACAAATGAAGGAAATGGTGGTCCCAATATAGACCTGGCAGTCAGTATATAACGTAAGAAAGTGCAACACATTACGATTCCGCTCTCTTCTATAGTCTTCATCAAAATAACATCTCACAGGTCTAAGCAGCAGAGGATGTTGTCATGGTATCACATCGTCTAAATAAAAAAATAGACATTATGAGCCTATCAAAAGCATTATTTACCATTTGCAGATGAAACAAAAACCCAGCTTTAGTGCTTCAAAATAGTTCTAAAATATGAGTTAAGGAAAGAAACAACCAGCGTAAAAACGTTAATCAGTATAATAAATGTTAAGTATTGTTAAATATACAAAATGTGAGCAATAGTCATAATAAAATTGTCTCTACACTAAACCGTCTACCAGTTACGGTTTAGTAAGAAAAAATAGTGATATCTCTTTATATTTTAAGCTTTATTGCAAAGTTTTTATATGGTAGGATGTTTGTGATACAACTGACCTACACATATGCATCAAATGTGATAACTCGAATATTTGTAAAATCACTACCCCCAATGGTAAACTACCTTTAAGCAGGGCTCCACACTAACTTTTTTGTTTGGTGGCCCGATGGGGCCACCAAAATCCTCAATTTCAAATTTTTTGGTGGCCCCAGAGAAAAATTTTGGTGGCCCCGAAAAAAAAACTATAAAAAACATTAAAAGTCCTCTTTTTTTAATGAGTCAAATATCTAAGTTTTATCATAGTAAGAATTGGAAGTTGGACATATCTAGAACCTACTCATAAATACTAGTAAACCTCAACAAACTCGCAACACTCACTCTCGGGCACTCATTCAGTCCTTTTCATCCATCATTTAAACAAATTTAACTGCTAATTTCCGGCGAAAAAAAGTTACGAATTAATTGACACACTTTTCCAAAAATTTTGGTGGCCCGAGGCGGGCCACCAAATTTGCCCTTTTTGAAATTTGGTGGCCCGACTTTCATTTTTGGTGGCCGTTAGTGTCGAGCCCTGCTTTAAGGTACATTTTTCGGAGAGTCTCTTTTTTGGGGAAGTGTTAATTATGATCTTAAATCAGATATGAAACAAAGTCGGGACAGACTTGTTTCCATACTATTTCCATATATTCGTCACAGAGTAACAACAACAGAAACGTCAGCAAAAAAATAGATAAAGAAGGATAACTGCGGTAGATGAAAATGATGTACAGTGATCATAGTGTAATTGCGTATCTCAAGCACTTCGGATCACCGAAAGACACCCAAATGCATATGAAGAGATAAGAGAATGTTCAAAAGAAAATTTCCAATGTGACGCCACCTCAGGAGACACGTTTCTGATTGTACTCGTCTCCCCATTTCCATTCCTCTTCTTCTTCTTCTTCTTCTTCTTCTTCTTCTCCTCCTTCTTTCATTCCAGATCCTCATAGTAATCACTGTGGTGGTACTGAAGTATGGTTTGGCTTTAATATTGATGGTTACGTTGCTCCTTGTCAGTCTTTTAAACAAAAGAAATAGGCTGAAGACTGGAAAGCTACAGGCCTATAGATGGCTCTCGATTAGTTTTGGCTCGTTACATCATTCGGTCATCAATTAATTCAAGTATACGTCTTGAAGGGACTTGAACACTTTGATTGGCAACCAGCGATCATTACATTTTAGATATAGACTATAGACACGTTTACATTTCTATCCTGTGATACATGTTTTCGCGGAATCAAGAAGAGATACGAAGCATAGATAGTGTATATCTGTTCATCTCACCTCTTCATATTCCTCTGAACACACCCCTGACTTCCCTTACCCCATTCCCTATCCTCTCCCTCTCTCCTTATCCTCAAAGTGTTTTGTGTACCTTCTGCTACAGTCCGAGCAAGGAAACTTCCTATAAATTGACTCGAATAATCTTGAAGACGTCATGCATGGATGTGTGGGCGTTAGTGTGCAGTTTACCCAGTCGACGATAAGTATCACACCCTGAGATGAAATATGCTCTTTCGACCATTATTTACACGTTACCATGGAGAAAACACTCAAATATCATACTCAGGGACCGCATCGTATATTTTGGTTCAACCATGCCAACAGAGGCTATACACAAAATGGACTAAAGTCAACGGACCAGCACCGACTTTGTACACACGGGCAGTGGTCATTATGACCACAATTACTTGTTGATCAAGGAGCGGACCATTTAAACATCCAATGTTATTGTTTGTGCGTGCCCTATTCCACTGAACAAAGTGTTATAAATAAGTTAGGCATTAATCCACTGGAATCTACACACTGTTAGACAATTCAATCGGTAAAAACACTATAGATACCGCAACATGGTTTGGAGTGTGTGAAATTTCCTGCTAGTATGAGTATGTTGTACCAAGGAGCTATTAATAGCTCCTTGGTTGTGCCAAGGAGGTTCAAGAGAATGGAGTCACAACTGTCTTATTTCCTTTGAACCCATGTTCGAAGCCGCCGCTCAAAAATATTTGAAGCATGTGCCAAACAGGATCTGCCGCGCAGATACGAAGACAATTGACTCGTGTCTCATTGCATAATCACCAGCCACTTTCAAAGAAAGATATGTCTTTGTGATGGTAATTACTTTTCGCTATCCTTTCTTATAAAAGGTAGGTGGTACAGACACGAGGATGCGCGAATAAAAATTGAACAAAAAATGATGAAATAAAGATGAAAATTATTCGACTGGGCATACCCGGGCACTAATCTGATATGTCTATCAATAAAGAATTATACTTGAAGATTATTCCATATTAGTTTCATTTGTGTAAATCAAGCGGGAAAGTGATAAAACCAGCTTTCCAGGATGGTACAGTTTTAAACATTTTCACATGATACAGCTCTGATTTACACTTTTGCACAAATTTCTGGACGGGATTGACTTTTGTTTTACATGCTTTATCATTAAGTGAAATTTCATTTCATTTAATAAATGAATAAGCGAAATATGGTCAACATTATGATGTATAACGTTCAAAATGAATCTTCAGATTGCTCAGCAAGACGGCGGCGTCGAACATCGATCATCAAAGGCACAAGTGCACCTATGGAATTCTTTTGTACATCAATAGAAATCTGACCACTGTTTGAATGTTTACAGCCAGTTGGAACTCCATGTAGAAAACCTCCTTGGTTGTACGCACAGGTTCAAAGAGACTGCACGACGCCTTGACTTGCTGTTTGCTAATCTTTCGTACAGTCTTTCCTCTTTGATTTATGTTGTGAAAAAGCGCACATTTGGAAATGACAAAACTCAAGACAGTTAGAATAACCGATTATTATAATGGCATGTTTTAAGGCTGTCTTTTAGGTGAGAACTCTTACCAGGGATGTGGTCGGTCTGATAATTTCATGGTTGAATAATATTGTTCAACTAGGATTCTGTCATATTACTTATTGCCCTATTATTATCATTTTTAGCGCTACGAACATGGAAGGACTTTGATTGCTATGACAAAAACCAGACGAACACTTGAGGATGAAACAAGGGGCTTAAAGGTTATGGGTGCTGTTCATCTCACTGTCCCCTTTCCCCTTGTGTTGGTTTTCTCTGGATGTCACCTGTCGTGTTCACGCTGGATGCAACACTCTCAGCTGTTAACGCGACAGAAACTGTTGATGCGTGGACTGCGTTACCATGACAATAATCGAAGAATGCGAGTCAAGTCTACTTAACATATAGCAACACCAACCGTCACATGAACAGATTCAGTGTGACATCGGC